>NC_041393.1:29090777-29098507 GCF_002162155.2 Triticum dicoccoides
CACCTGAAACCATTCTGATGTTGAAACATAGTCTTCCAATATATCGATCTTTATGTCTCGACCATTTCGAGACTCCTCATCATGTCCGTGATCACATCTGGGACTTCGAACAACCTTCCATACATCATATCACATAAACTCATAATAACAATCGTCATCAAACGTTAAGCATGCGGACCCTACGGGTTTGAGAACTATGTAGACATGACCGAGACACATCTCCGGTCAATAACCAATAGCGGAACCTGGATGCTCATATTGGTACCTAATATTCTACGAAGATCTTTATCGGTCAAACCGCATAACAACATACGTTGTTCCCTTTGTCATCGGTATGTTACTTGCCCGAGATTCGATCGTCGGTATCTCAATACCTAGTTCAATCTCGTTACCAACAAGTCTCTTTACTCGTTCCGTGATACTTCATCCCGCAACTAACTCATTAGTCACAATGCTTGCAAGGCTTATAGTGATGAGTATTACCGAGAGGGCCCAGAGATACCTCTCCGAAACACAGAGTGACAAATCCTAATCTCGATCTATGCCAAGCCAACAAACACCTTCAGAGACAACTGTAGAGCACATTTATAATCACACATTTACGTTGTGACGTTTGGTAGCACATAAAGTGTTCCTCCGTTATTCGGGAGTTGCATAATCTCATAGTCTGAGGAACTTGTATAAGTCATGAAGAAAGCAGTAGCAATGAAACTGACACGATCATAATGTTAAGCTAACGGATGGGTCATGTCCATCACATCATTCAACACATGTCAATGGTTAGGAAACATAACCATCTTTGAAATTTCCTATGGACTCAATGTGATCTTGGATCACTAAAATAGAAAATGTAGAGTCCTGAGCTTTGAGCTTGAGCCAATCCTTTGTCCTTAGCATCTTGAAGGGGTTCCACATCCTCTTGTCCATGCCACTCCATTGTTGGACTTATCTAAAATATACTAGATAAAAGTATTAGTCCAACAAGAGATATGTTGATATTAATTACCAAAATCACCCAGGGAGCACTTGTGCTTTCAATCTCCCCCTTTTTGGTAATTGATGACAACATACATCAAAGCTTTAGATAAAGATATAGAGAAAGGCAGGTAAAGCTTTGGAAGGACATGTAACATGCATAGGCTCCCCCTACATGTATGCAATCATGTAAATATGGAACATAAGAGCATGTGAGTGCATAATCATGACAGAGCAAGCAATGAGTTACATGTATCTTGGCTATATGCATCAGAGCAAATGGTGTGAATATAGGAAATGTACCTTCATGCTCATGAGTCCTTCTTGCAAACAATATGTACATCAGCAAGAGATCCTCATGCACATGAGTGTGATGCATATACTTACCTTGTGGTATTGAGCTAGCTTTGGAAGAGATGAACCTGAGTAAACAAGGTTAGACAACACAGAAATATCTACTAAACAGAGCAAGAGTAGCAAACCACAAGAGTACCAAGATTTGGATGACATGTAGAGAGTGAGTACTAGGTACTCTATTTGAGTGTAGACATGTCCCCAAAGGTAAAGATATGCAATGAATTCAAAGATTTCCTTCCCTTAGATGTCTTGCTCCACCTGAATCTTATATGGGATACTGGAAGAAGATAAGGAATAGAAAATCAGAGCAAAGCAAACACACAAACAACATGAACATGTCTTTCCCCTCTAAAGACATGTGACTTCTCTCCTCTTTGAATACCAAGCATCTGGGGTCTCTCTTTGATGTGATTATTTATCTCTCTTTCCCCCTTTTGGTATGATAAAGCTTTGATGTGAGCTTGATGTGAGCTCTCTCTCCCCCTTTGACATCAATTTCCAAGAAGGGGTCTTTTGGAGTGTGAGTTAAAATAGGATTGGTCCTTGAGTCACATAGCAAAGTAGCAGGGAAAAATAAGGTGCTGGTAGAGGATAAGAATCATCGAGTGGAGCTGGAAAAAAATGTGCAGGATGCAAATGACAAAGTGTCTCCTCAGCATTTGAAATCAGTAACACCGAGTTGTTGTCTTTGGTGGCACCGAGGTGATTCAGTTTGACCGAAAGAGACAAACCGGTGTGTCTGAGTTCATTACAGAGATAAAGCACTTGTCACCTCAGCTCACTAAGCAAATAAGATCTCACAAGGATTTACAGGGAATTAACTAAAGGATTTGCAATGAATAGGATGCAGGGAATGCAGAACAAAAATTAAAAAGAAAAGAGATCTAGATGAATTAAGAAGGGAAACAAATATGCAAGAGACAAATGGAAGAACAAGGAGAAACACTAGAGAACTTCATCTAGACTTGGTCGGCGACAAAGTCACCTATGTTAGAGTATATTGACTTAGGAGTCAAGTGAAGACACTTGATCATAGGTCATACTCATCGTTTAAGCTCAAAATGGGGTTGCCATTTTTTGTTTAAGCATTTTGATGTATTCACATCTTGTTGAGCTACTTTGACCCATGACTTGGGGTAAAGCTTCTCTAAGATGGAATAACATACCTTGGGTGGTGGTGTTGATCTTGATCATGTAGATGAACTTGTGTGGGATGCTCATGGTTGATGTAGTTCATTGGGAGCACCAATTGTAATTGGAGTTCATCTACCTACATGAGTTAGTTTTGCAAGGAGGAGCACTTGTGTATCCAAAGTGTCAATCATGAAATATGATACCAAAAGAAATTTGATATATATAAATTGTCAAAGGATATGATTGAAGGGTTTCATCTTGTTTTCAACCACCGTATTGTAGAGACTTGGTGATGTAGAGATTGCTCAAGATGTGAGTGAGTTGCAATATCATAGATTTAGATTCATCCAAGTATCTACAAGGGTTAGATAACATGCAAGGGTGCAAATATATCCAAGACATATGATTATCATCATTAGAGAAATATCAAGGATTAGTCAAAGGCTCATGCCTTGCATGTATCCAAATGGAGTTCCTACTCCAAGTTTGAAGCTTCAATGATGTTCAATTCACCTCTCAACCGGCAAAATACTTTCTCACCAAGCGGTTTGGTGAATATATCCGCCAATTGCTTATCGGTATGAACATGCTTAAGTTCAATGTCTCCTTTAGCAACACGATCTCAGATGAAATGATGATGAACCTCAATATGCATAGTTCGAGAATGTTGCACGGGATTGTGAGCAATATTAATAGAAATTTCAATGTCACAAAGCAATGGAACATGTTTCACGTATATCCCATAATCTTTAAGAGTTTGGGTCATCCAAAGTAATTGAGCACAACATGAACCGGCAGTAATGTATTCCGCTTCGGCGGTGGATAAGGATATCGAGTTATGTTTCTTGGAGCACCAAGACACAAGAGATCTGCCAAGAAATTGAGAAGTACCCAAAGTGGACTTTCTATCGACCTTGTCTCCGGCATAGTCCGAATCAGAGTAGCCAACAAGATGAAAAGAAGACCTCTTTGGATACCAAATGCCAAAATTTGGTGTATGTATTAAGTATCTCACTATCCTTTTAACAACCTTGAGATGACATTCTTTAGAGGCCGCTTGATATCGTGCGCACATGCAAACACTTAGCATAATATCGGGACGGGTGGCACATAGATATAACAACGAACCAATCATAGAGCGGTAAACTTTTTGATCAACGGGTTCACCATCTTTAGTCAAATCAAGATGTCCACTAGTAGGCATGGGTGTATTCATACCTTTGCATTCTTGCATATTGAACTTCTTTAATAAGTCCTTGGTGTACTTTGTTTGAGAGACAAAGGTACCTTCCTTAGTTTGCTTTATTTGCAAACCAAGAAAGAATTTGAGTTCACTCATCATGGACATCTCAAACTTCTTCGACATTAGCTTTCCAACTTCTCAGTAAAATGAGGGTTAGTTGAACCAGTATAATATCGTCAACATAAATTTGGCACACAAATAATTCTCCATTAACCATTTTAGTGAAGAGAGTAGAATCAATTTTTCCAATCTCAAAGCCTTTTTCAATAAGGAACTTGGTCAAGCATTTATACCACGCTCTAGGAGCTTGTTTGAGACCATAAAGAGCTTTGTGAAGTTTGTACACATGATCAGGTTTCTTAGGATTAATAAAGCCGAGAGGTTGTTTAACATAAAATTCCTCCTCAATTTCACCATTTAAAAAAACACTTTTAATGTCCATTTGGTACAAGGTGATATCATGGTGATTAGCATAGGCAAGTAATATGCGAATGGACTCAAGTCTAGCAACGGGGGCATATGTCTCAACATAGTCCAGACCTTCGACTTGAGTGTAGCCTTGGGCGACGAGACATGCTTTGTTGCGAAGTACTTGTCCAACTTCATCTTGCTTGTTGCGAAACACCCATTTGGTACTGATGATGTTGTGGTTGTTGTCGGGCTTCTCGACCAATGTCCACACTTGGTTTCTCTCAGAGTTGTGTAGCTCTTCATGCATGGCATTTATCCAATCCGGATCTTCCAATGCTTCTTCAACCTTCATTGGTTCAATGCTAGAGATGAATGAATAATGTTCACAAAAATTAGCCAAATGAGTTTTAGAGCGAGTGATTCTCCTGGTTTGGATATCATTGTAGCTTTTCTCGACGAGATGGTCTCAGGCGACTCTTGCTCGAACTCGTGAGACCTTTTGTTTTGGTCGGGGTGGAACATCTTCTTCATCATCTTGTTCTTCTTCTTGGCCTTCTTCATTGTTCATGTTGTCGTTCTCTTGTCGTGGTGGAGAAGGAGGTTGATGAGGTTCATCTTGGTGTACTTCCTCGTTTTCTTCATCTTGGTGTGTCCCACTTGTGGATGCTTCCATATCAACTCTTGGTTCACCTTGTCGTGAGGTAGAAGATTCCACTTGGACGGATGAGGTACTCTCCTTCACCTCCATTGGACGGATCTTGCCAATAGACAAGTCTTGGATTGCTTCCGAAGGGTCTTTGTCTCCTACATCAATTGGCAATTGCTCTACTTGCGAGCCGTTAGATTCATCAAACTTCACATCTACCGTCTCTTCAACCTTTCGGGTGAAATTGTTGTAGACACAGTAAGTGTGCGAGTTTGAGCCATAACCAAGTAGGAAACCTTCATGAGATTTGGGAGAAAATTTAGAATGACGATTCTTATCAAGAATGTAGCACTTCGAGCCAAATACTCGAAAGTATCCAACTTGGGGTTTGTTGCCAGTGAGGAGTTCGTATGCCGTCTTGCCGAGTATCTTGTGAAGATACAAGCGATTTGTTGCATGACAAGCTGTCTCAACCGCTTCTGCCCAAAAGTGTTTTGGTGTCTTGTACTCATTAAACATGGTTCTTGCCATCTCAATAAGAGTCCGGTTCTTCCTCTCAACAACTCCATTTTGTTGAGGCGTGTATGTAGCCAAGAACTCGTGTGAAATCCCTTCTTCGTCAAGGAAGGAATCCACATTTGCGTTCTTGAACTCCGTTCCGTTGTCGCTGCGAACCTTCTTGATCTTCACTTCAAATTGATTTTGGGCCTTCGTAGTGAAGTTCTTGAAGATCTTTTGGACCTGCATTTATCATCAAGAAAGAACACCCACGTAAATCTTGAAAAATCATTGACTATAACTAGACCAAATGAGTTTCCACCGAGACTTTTGTAGGCATTGGGATCAAAGAGATCCATATGAAGTAGCTCGAGCGGTTTTCTCGTGGTCATGATATTCTTCACGAGGTGGGTTCCTCCAACCTGTTTTCCTACTTGACAAACACTACAAAGTCTATCCTTGTCAAATATAACATCTTTTATTCCAAGGATATGATCACATTTAATAAGATTATCAAGATTTCGTATGCCCACATGACCTAACCTTCTATGCCACAACTAGCCTTTAGAGGATTTAGCAATTAAGCAAGTTCTAGGTTGAGCCTTTTTAGTGAAATCAACAATGTATAGATCACCTCTACGTATACCAGTAAAGACCATTTTATGATTATCTCTTCGAAACACTTGGCAATCTACTTCAGTAAATAGGACATTGAAACCGAAATCAGCAAGTCTAGATACAGAAAGTAAATTATAACCAAGAGATTCAACGAGCATGACATTTTGTATGGAGCTATCATGTGAGATGGCCACCTTACCGAGGCCAACCACCTTACCATTTGATTTATCACCAAAACTGACATACTTTTGAGGGTCGTCGTTTCCAGCAAGCTCACGAAACATATCCTTGTTTTCGGTCATATGATCGGTACATCCACTATCAAGGACCCATTCCTTTCCTCCTGCCATGTAGCCGCGAAGATTAGCCATAAGACCAAAGTATCTCGTTGCATCATCAAGATCATAGTCACTATCATCATCCTCATCATAGTATCCATGTTCAACCTTGTCATGTGATGGATCAATCCCTAGAGAGAGTGATTCATTAGATAAATGATCATAACAATAATCATCTTTATGAAATCTAATGGCTTCGAAGATGATATTGCTAATGATTCCAACATCTCCTTTGGCACGCATAAGGTCACGAAGCTCAAATAGACAATCATCAAACTTAGGATCACTAGTACTCATTTTATTCAAGGCAATTGACTTATGAAGAATCTCATCTAGATTTTGCAAGGAATAGTTTGGAAATCTTTCCTCAAGAAATCTCCAAATGGTGTAGGCACAATCAAGAGCAGGCAAGCTAGCAATCAAGTTTCTAGGTAATCCTCTAGTGATAAGATTGATAGTTCTAAGATTACGAATCATGTCAAGGTCCTCATCAGGAGTGGGATGCAAAGGATCAACAAGGCGAGCATAAGGGTTGGTAATGTACTTGCTCAAATGATATTCATTGAAAATCTCAAGAATCTCATTTTTCCACTCATGAAAGTACTCTCCATCAAGTATAGGCACTCTATGTCTAAGACTCCCCAACGTAGACTCATCCATCTTCCTCCAATGGTGATTAAACCAAAGCAATGGAGACCAAGGCTCTGATACCAATTGAAAGGATCGAGAAGAGGTGTCTAGAGGGGGGTGAATAGACTCTCAACCAAGAAAAAAGCAATTTTTAAGTTCTTCAAGTTGAGGTGGAGTTTAAGCACAAGTTTAAACATTCACAATACATATCAAGCAAGCATGCCAAGAGTATATGAGCAGTGGAAAGTAAAGCATGCAAATTGCAAGAATGTAAAGGGATGGGATTGGAGAGTGCAAACCCAATTGGAGACACAAAGATTTTCTATCTGTGGTTTCGATAGGTGGTGCTATCGTACATCCACTATAAAAAAGACACATCCGTGACATTTTGGGCCGAACGAATTTTTTTTCTGTCATACATATGACACTTCTATGACGATAATTGTGACAAAACCCGTATCATCATAGATGTGGTGGGCTCCTACTTCTATGACAAAAATCATGACAGAAAATGGGCTTTTCGTCTTGGGCGGGCCGGAGACGCAGCTGCATGACATTGTTTGGGCCGTCCATGACAGAAAAAACCGTGGTAGAAGTGAGGGGGAGGAAAATTTCGGGGAGTTGTCGGTTACGGTGGGAGGTCGGGGGCTGAGCGATGCGTGTTTCTCTCGTACACGTACGCGCGTGTGTGCGAGGCATTGGCTCTAACTGAACCCGAGCGAGGCGTTGGGCTCTAACTGAACCCGAGCGATTGCACTGCAGGCTACGCGTTACTGAACCCGAGCGATCGATCGATGGCTGTTAACTGAACCCGATGGATCGATTCCTTCGCTACTGCTGCTAACTGAAGCCAATCGATTGGATGAACAATGAGCATTGC
>NC_041393.1:29099148-29099947 GCF_002162155.2 Triticum dicoccoides
CCTATGTTTTGTGGTACGCCACACCCCTCCCGATGAACAGGACCCCCGTTTCGACCATAGGAGGTCCGTTTCCTCCGTTTTGCGGTACGCCACACCCCTCCCGATCAATAGGACCCCCGTTTCGACCGTAGGAGGTCCGTTTCCTCCGTTTTGCGGTACGCCACACCCGTCCCGTTCAACAGGACCCCGTTCCCAACGTGGCCGGTCGAACACAAGACCGTATCCTCCGTTCTGCGGTACGCCAGGCCTCGTTTTCATCGCCTGTTCCGTCCAAGCCGGTTGGTTCCCACGTGTTCCGTTGCCTCCCGATGAACACGATGCATTTCGTTGCCTCCCCATGAACACGACGCATTCCGTTGCCTCCCCATGAACACGAGCCCTCGCCGTACGTATGCGCGACTAAGCGTTCGAGACCCCGCCCGTATGTACACATACATGGCTGTATTTTCTTTCTTGCACCTTGGCCGCTGTACGTACGTGTACATGCTACGTGTGTGCCTCTACATCGACCAGTATGTACGTACACGTCCGCGACCAGGATGACAATGCTACGTACACTTCGACCAGGAGGGTCCCAACTATCAGGCACTTCCTTGCCTGCGAAGATGTAGCTGGTGGGTCCCAGCAGTCGGGGGGCGAATCGTTTTGTTTTTGTTTTTTTTGCCCGGACGCACTTCCTTGCGTGCGAAGGTGTAGCCGCTGGGTCCCAGCAGTCAGGGGGGCGAATCATTTTTTTTGCCTAGACGCACTTCCTTGCGTGCGAAGGTGTAGCTGCTGGGTCCCAGCAGCCAGGGGGGGC
>NC_041393.1:29100446-29116792 GCF_002162155.2 Triticum dicoccoides
CGCACTTCCTTGCGTGCGAAGGTGTAGCTGGTGGGTCCCAGCAGTTGGGGGCGAATCGTTTTTTTTTTCGGACGCACTTCCTTGCGTGCGAAGATGTAGCTGGTGGGTCCCAGCAGTCAGGGGGGTGAATCGTTTTTTCCTGGATGCACTTCCTTGCGTGTGAAGATGTAGCTCGTGGGTCCCACCAGTCAAGGGGCCAATCATTTTTTTTTCACGAAATACGGTGGCCCGTCCGGTGGGTCCACACTATCAGGTGGAGGAATAATTATTTTGCGCGTAATAAGGAGGCACTTCCTTGCGGCTGCCGTGGACCCAACTGTCAGCCTCTCCACGTATAGTCCACGTCCGATGGAAGTCGTTCCTTGACCACGTTGACCACGCCATGCCGAGAGCACCACGGCGGTGGACGACGGCGAGGCCTAGGAAGGGGACGACGCGGAGCCGGGGAAGACGCGGTAGTGGATGCACACGCGGAGAGGAGTACAAGGGTTCACTGGTTCAGCTGCGCTGCCGTCGCCACAGAATAACAGGGGGTGTGGGTGAGTGGAGGGATGGCCTGGCCAGCGGTGGGAGTAGTAGGGGGTGGGAGGCCTCCACGGCAGCACAGCCGGCCACGGGAGGCAGGAGCAGGCAGCACGACCGGCGCTGCTTTGGGCGGCTGGAGCAAGAAGACCAGAGGTTGAAGAAGCACGATGGTCGTTGGATGGACATCATATGGTCACTGCAGCTAGAATCGTTTATTATTGACTAAGTTGAAAAAGCCCTTGGTACGTCAACTTAGTAGGCCCACAGGTCAGCTTCTGAAACGGTGCACCCCAGATGTCAAGGGGAGGAATCATTTCTTGGGCGGGTGAAGCTAGAATATCCGAGATTGAAGAAGAAGCATGGCATCCGTTGGATGGACATCCAACGGCCACTGCTACTAGAACCGTGTGTTGACTATAAGTTGACAAAGCCTTGCATACGCGTCAACTCTATTTTATTAGGGGACGCGTCAACTTAGTAAGGCTAGAAGTGTGTGGCAGAGAACTTATAGCCCATTTGAGATTTGTAAGAATGTGTAGCCCATTTTTGAATTCTAATGGAATTTACTACAGCCCATTTACAGTTTGTTAAAAGTACAGCCCATTTCAACCAACCGTTCAAAACAGAATTCAATAAAATTTCCCACATTTTTATGGGATCCGGATATTTTTATCCCGAAATTTCTAGTCAGATTAAATACAATTTCAATATAAATTTATATTACGTAAAAATCCAACGAAACATTGCGCTCGCAACAATTAATGAAATTAAAATTTTCAATATTCCAAAAATAATATTTTATAAAGTAATCACTGTTTAGTGTCTTTTTATAGTTACTACCCAGTTTTTATAATTACATCCCATTTATTATTTCTTAAAGCCCTTTTTCTTGTTAAGCCTAATGCATCCCTCCTAGGAAAGATTTGCAGCCCAGCGGGGCGGAGAATAACAACTTGACCTTGCCTGGGTATTCCTCAAAAAAAAAGTATAGCTGGGCTAGCCATTTTCAGCTTGAAAAAAAATTAATATCTGGGCTGGATATCTGGCCTGGGCTAGACGGCCCGCTCAGTTAATACCTGCAGCGATGTTTTCGTTGTTGTTCAGAGAAGAAAAAATAATATCTGGGGTAAACATCGAAAAACTCTGCGGTGCTCACACCTCAAAAACACAAATACTGCTCGAGCTGCTTGGTCCCAGCTGTCGGCCGCTTCTTGTGCAATTCTCTCGTTTATTGACTAATACATAGGTTGACAATGGTGTGGGACCGTGATGTCAGGAAACCAGGAGGAAGCAAAATAAATTATAGTTATATATATATACACACACATATATATATAATAAGGAGGCACTTGCGTACGTGAGGCTATGGACCTAGTGGGTCCCCATTGTCATCCTATCCAAGTAAAGTCATCCCCTCGCCCGCGCGCGCTTTTCGCCCGAAACAGTCAGCGCCGGCCGCCCCGCTTCCCGGTGCAGGCGATTGCTCCGCCTTGAAAGGACACAAGTGCCGTCCGTCCGTCCATCTGCCGCACACATTAATGATACGCCGTTGCCGAGGCGGCTACTCTGGCGCCACACGTCCGTCCCTTCGCCCGCCACCATTGCTATATAAACTGCTACGCCGGCCATAGCCGCAGTCATTCGCATCCGTTCCCTTTCTCCAGTCCACACCACTACTGCCCACCATGGCTTCCTCGCGCTCCAGCGCTCTTCAGGACGGGCGGACGATGGACCACAAGGAGATGGCAGCCATTGCTGCCGACCGGCTGGCCGGCAGGCAGCCGGAGGACGACGACGTCCCAATGGAGAACATGGTAGTCGATGATCCGGCGCCAACCCCCTTCTCCGCGCCATCCTCGCCGGTGCATTGCACCATGACCATCGGCGAGGCCTGTACCCAATATATGGACAGGGTGAGGCAGATGCATGAGGAGCAGTTCCGGGAGGCGCAGGCCGACGCCGCCTACAACCACCATCTCCTCCAGGAGCACCTACAGGCGGAGGAGCAGATCGCCGCGGAGTGGGCGGAGCAGGAGGCGCTGCTCGACTCGTACCGCTCCGCCCGCAAGAGCCGCCTCGAGTGCTGGCGGTACCGCATGCGGGTGACAGAGGCTGCGGCCGCCTAAAATGAGGCTAGCAAAGAGGGCGATGAAGCGGGCGAGGCGCTGTTTGGTGAGACCGAGGACGAGGCAGAGGACAATGCCGGCTCTGACGAGTCCCCGCTTCGCTGGCGTCAACGACGCCCTGCTCCGCCGAGGCCCCGCGGCGCCAACAACGAGGAAGAGGACACCACCGGCTCCGCCGAGGCCCCGCTCCACCAACAACGAGGCAGAGGACATCGCCGGCTCAGCCGAGGCCCCACCTTGCCGGCAACATGGGGGAGGATTTCCACCGCTCCGCTGAGGCGCTGCCTGCCAGCAATGAGACAGAGGACATCGCCGGCTCCGCCGAGGCCCTGCCCCGCTGCCAACAAGGCCGCGCCACACAGAAAACGAGGAAGAGTATGGTAGGTCGCCGCCGCTCGGGTCTAAGTAAGGCCACCGCTGCTACCCTCCGGTTGAAGCCAAGCTAGGCGGGTTGACCATTGACGGCCGGTTAGCTTCTTGGCGGCGACGTGGAGTCGGAGAGCTGCGCTGGAGAAGAACGCTGATTCTACTTAACTGCTGGGGCAGTTGGCTGACTGACACGTGGGCCCAACAGGCCACATGTCAGTTACGCAACTGCACATGCAGTTAAGTCACTGAAGCTTCTGTTCGGCTCAGCGGGACATAGGTGGGTAGCTTCGGTTAATTAATTATACCTCCAGCGCACCCCTTTTTAGTTTTTTTTAGAAAAAGGAGGATGATCCCCGGCCTCTGCATCTGGGAGATGCATGCAGCCACCAACACCCCTTTTTAGTTGAAGAATGTATGAAATGTAATTAAATCCGACATGTTTATATGAAATCCGACCGTGTATGAATGAATTTATTTCGATTAGTTCGAATTCCTGTATCACTGGCATTGGATGAACATGCAAAACAATACGTACTAGCATTATTCCCAGGGTGATCACCTCGTTTGCAGCAGTTTCAGATGTACTCCCTCCGGTCCTTTCTATACAAGTTTTGTCTGCAGTCAAAGTATCTCTACTTTGACCATTCTTATACAAAAAGTATGCACTTTCACAATGTGCGAAGTAAAAAGGAACAGAAGGAGTACAAAGAGTTTGAGCAGCTTTTTAGCGTTTCTGTACATTGCAATCAAACACACAGGGCTGGCAATTCATAGAGAACATTCAAAACAATCGATGATTATGCATCTCAGCGACTCACATGTTAGAGGCAATATTTACTTCACAACTAAAGAATAAAGAAAAAATTGATCGACACTGCTGACAGCAAGGGCGTCCCATTCGAAAATATCAAACGCATGTCTTAAAATCAATGAGAAAAATTTGACAAGGTTGTCCCATTCCAAAATATCAAATGCCTACGATTGTGGAATGGGCAGGGTTTGCCATCAGTTCGGACATTGACATGGCACCTCGTGCTAAATAAACCAACTGTTCTTTTTGTGCAGTTCCACCAAAATCAACCAAATTCACTCGTAGCTTGTATGATTTCGCCCTTATATATTGCAATGGCTTGAACTTATCGGCACCTCCTTTCTTGTGGTGGAAATGAATGATTGAATGTATTCATGAACATTTTGTGCAGTTCCCATTGAAATCAAGCTGATCACCCCTGTTTGCACAAATACAAAAAAGTGATTAGTATAAAGCAAAATGTACTATGAATTGACAGTTTAAATAGGCACCTACATGGTCCATGTAGAGCACACTTTTAGAAAAATGGAACTCACCAGAAAGAATCCTAGAACAACATTGTACTCGCGCATCACAGCAAAAAAATGGAGATTTGTCAGTCCTTCTGAGCTGAAGTTAGTTTGGTCTTGTGGGGAGTAATGTAACCATCGTTCAACTGCTCCTTCTGATGAGAATCCTAGAACAACATTGTACTTGCGCATCATAGCAAAAGAATGGAGATTTGTCAGTCCTTCTGAGCTGAAGTTAGTTTGGCCTTGTGGGGAGTAATGTAACCATCCTTCAACTGCTCCTTATGATGAGAAGATAGACAAGGCTTCTTCATCCTGGCATAATCGGAACTATTCACTTCACGTACTCCATATTCTTCTTCAGAGGAAGATGATCTTATTGTGCAAAGACAAGAGGACAACTAAATGCTAGCATCCCTATTTGCTCAAAAAAAAGGAAAGGAAATATTTAAAACAGCACAGATGAAGCACTTCTCAAGGACAATACCACTTTTTCATGACAGTATCTAAACAGTAGCACAACACCAATAGAGATGACAAAGCTCAATTATATGGATGAATTAGTGGGCGAGTACCAACCTTTGTCAGGAGGCTTATTGTGTAGAGCATACAGATCAAGCACTTCTCCGGAACCATCTGTTGCTATCTAGTATGGTGGCCATGCTTACTATATACTCCTCGATTAGTTTAATGTTTCCAACATCTTTTTGTGCAGTTCCACTAAAATATATGGTATCTTCAAAGAAGATCGCTGTTTGCACAAGTAGAGATAATTCTGTATGGCATCAAATCAGTGGCAAAACAATTGCTCGTTCCAGCCATAGCAATAAATTAAGATGCAAAACTATATCATTACTTGTGTCATCACAGTTCCAGTGCTTCATTACAGCATCGGGAGTTGATTTTTGTTTTTCTTCCGCTTGTTCTTCCCCTTCATCACTTGGTTCAATAACAGACAAACTTCACCTTCAATGTAAGATTTGGCATGTCAATTAGGGAGCACAAGTATAGTACTAAACTTAATTTTCTGATGGAAGTGGCAAAATACAGGCCAGCAGTTGTGAAATATCCTTATCTTACCTCAATGGGATATTACAGTGCACATACAGATTGGAAGTCTTGTCTCCATTTGTGCAGTTCACTAAAATCAAGCAACATTATCATACAATTAGCACAACATATGAAAGCACACTGCAGAATCATGTGAAAGAAGGCTAGTACTGACCTCTCATGATGCGTAATTCAAACAACTCACAATAAGAAGATCTGAACCAAATTCGCCTTAACGGATAGGAAGTAAGATCTCCTCTTGTGCAGTTCCACTAAGATCAAGCAATCAAGCAACGTTGTTGGTGTGACATTTTGGTTGAACTGCACAAAACACTCTTAAAACAAAAGTGTTTTGTGTAGTGCAACAAAAGGTCACAATGGCAACGAGGTGAAGTAGATAACCCTGTTTACACAGCGGTGCAAAGGAAACAATTAGTGGTCAATAGCGGTGGATGACACAGAAGACAACAAAAAGAAGCATCTACCTTATCTAAATGGGAAAGAAAGCAAGACAGTAGCATTTGTCAAACGGTGGCATTGATTAATATTAACATAGAGATATATAAACAATAAAATTTGTTAAACATGTAATTTGCTTTTAACTGTGGCATTGCATCAATTTTCCAGCGGCATTATTAGAGGGTGTTTGTTTACAGGGACATTTTGGTGTAGGGACTAAAAAAACTCCATCTCAGTGACATCTAAACCAAACAGGAGGGACTTTTCGGGACTAAAAGTGGGCATTTGGGACTAAAGAAAGAAGACCCCGAGGGAGTCTTTTCGGGACTTTTTCCAACAGTTGCCCCTGCCACGCATCGCACCTTGTTTTTATTAGTTCATTACTAGGGGCAACATGGTCTTTTATCATGTCATTTAATAACCTCTAGTCCATGTTTAGTCCCTGGAACCAAGCAGGTAGGGACTAGGGAGTTTTTAACCAAACAGGGCCTTATATTAACAACAGCTAATGAGTTGCACGAGACAGTGGACGCACCAGCACCATGTGCATCTACCGATGTACTGTGGTCATGCACAGTCTGTTGCAACAAAGAACAAACAACCAAGGAGCATATTTGTGTTGGTCCCAGTTTTGTTATTTTTAGACACCTTTCCCTATGTGAGCGCAGCAAATCTAGTCCTGCTCAAACTCTACAGCCTTGTCCCTTCCTTTCCTTTTTGAACTAGTACTTTCGCCCCTTCCTTTCCTCTTTGAACCATGTCCTAGATTTATGCGATAGAACTTTCCCCACTACTTTCCCCCATTCCTTTCCTCTTTGAACCACGTCCTAGATTCATGCTATACAACTTTCCCCCTTCATTTCCTCTTTGAACCACGTCCTAGATTCATGCTATATACAACTTTTCCCACTACTTTCCCCCACTCCTTTCCTCTTTGAACCACGTCCTAGATTCATGGTATACATGCAGCTAGAGCAATGCATGTGGAGTAAGTAAAATATACCTTAAGGTTCTTGGGGCGTGGTTCGGTGGGTGATGGGACGACGAAGAAGAAGGGGTCGGAGGCCCTCCTGCGCCACCGCTGGGTGGAAAGTGAATAGCAGCGCCGGTAGTGGATTCCCCCCCTTGCCAATGGCGACAGTGTTAAGCCTCCTTCCCTTCCCGGCGGACGGATCCTGCCGGCTCTTTGAGCAGCAGTGAGGGGAGAGAGAGGCCAACGAAGTCTTGTTTATATCTGGAGAGGGCGAGAGAGTGTGAAGAGAGCAACTACAAGCGCTGAGGCTCCAGCGTGTATATATATACTGGAGAGAGAGTGTGAAGCGTGCAAACCCTAGAAAACATTTTGACCAGTCAAAGAATCCTCCTGGCAAAAATTGATGAGCGAACAGGCTAACCAGCTACACAACCCTCCCTTATGTTCAACGAGAGGAAAATAATCTTTTATACATTCCTGCATTCGTGTGACAGGCATGCCGTGTTTTTTTGTGTGTGTGGGAGTCATTAGGATTTCAATCATAATCGTGTCATGTGGCTTTGGTGGTAAGACTATCCACAGTGATGCAGAAATAATGCAGCCTTAGTCACCTTACCTCTCTCCACGTAGTACGTTGGGTCCCACCAGTCAGAGGGTGAAACAAACAAATTAATAAGAAAAATTAAAAGCACCAGCGGTGTATCTTACTACCTCACACATCTCGCTACTGCTCGGGAACACTGTCCAATTGATCCCTCTGTTCGCTCACGTACTATTTTAAGTGAATCCTTATTATAACATGCACACAAATTTGGGCACTTGTATTCGACTTAAGTCAGTGTGCCACCATATCTCGTATACTTACTACTCCCTCCATCTAGGTGTAATAAGTCACGTTAGAAGGTGCAACGGGACCAAGGTGCGTGCGTGCGTGTGTGTGTGTGTTTAATAGCATGTGTGTGTTAGAGAGTGTGACAGATCGACCTACTCCTACAGAGATATGGTGTGTAGTGTACGATTTTAGCCGCGAGAGTCGGTGCATCCTCTCGTTTCAGGGCGTGTCCGGTAGGGACATGCGGACAGCTTCCACGCTCGCTCCTAACCAGCCTGGCCCACCCAAAGCCCCCCCATCACCCGCGCGCACTTCCCGCTCGAAACGGTCAGCGCCGCTCCAAAGAATCGATGTCGCATTCATGCCCGGGCAGAGCAGACGCGACCTCTCATGGCGCAAGATTGATGGTTGCTTCGTCCGTCCAACTTACTGCTGGGTCTATGTGATTTGACGGCTCATTGGTCTTTATTACTGAGGTGGTAGGACTGTTGGATGTCCCACGCTTTCGGTGAAAGGAGGTAGTAGATTACAATTTTCTCCATTCTTACAGCGGAGGAGTGCAAGAGTAGTGAAAACACGCAGTCTCAGTGATTACATGGCCCACCTCACACTATCACTGTGCGACACCTAACTCTTTACATAGTACTCCCTCCGTTCCTAAATATGACTAGATGAGTCCCCGCGCGTAGCCGCGGAACAGTGGTATATCTCTCTGCGTAAAATTATCGATTTCATAGAACTAAAATAAAATCTATAACCGCATGACAAATGTGGTAGCCAAACTAAATAAACTCCCATCATCATTTAGATCATCCCACGTAAGGAAAAAAGATCAGCCAACTCCTACTGCATAATGGGATTATATTTTTCTTTTTGACATGTTAATGGGACTTAAAAGCTACTTACATGCATGCTACCGGTGCATGCTTGCATGCAGACATGTTGATGTGATTTAAAACCCACTCACATGCATGTGCCACTGTATTTCTGCATGCTTGCATGTGGCTTAGTGCGGAGCCTCTCAACGTCAGATCAGACGGCTATTATGACTGATTTACTTCATCTAACGGCTACATCAATTTTGATGATGTGGCTCAAGGAGAGGATAGAGAATTCCTAGTAGTGGGGGCTAGCTATTACTAGTAGATAAGTCTGTGTAGAGATTCCACTAGGTGAACTACATACGGAACAAAATGAATGAATCTACACTTAAAATGCATCTATATACATCCGCATGTGGTTAATGGTGAAATCTCTACAGAGACTTGTATTTAGGAACAGAGGAAGTACTAGTATAGTACTAGTACGTACTATAATTTATCAGGGAGATAAATTTGTACAATGCTATGAAGCTTCCAGCTCCTGTTACATGTATCTTGCGTCCAAGGTTGCCCGTTGCAACATTTCATCAAATACAAAGGAGACTAACATGCATGCTATTGCATCTCAATGATTGACAGATCATAGCAAATATGTACTCCCTCCGTTCCAAAATAAGTGTCTCAACTTTGTGCAAACTTTAGTACAAAGTTGTACTACTACTAAAGTTGACACTTATTTTGGAATAGAGGCAGCTAAAGAAAAAAACGATCCATGCAGTCCCTAGCCCTTGAACCGTGAACCCTGACCAGGCTTCAATTTGCTGGCAACGTTCGAGCTGCCTAATAAATGAAGTTTGCAACCTTTTGACCATCGGTTCATTTTGTGCAGTTTCACCAAAATCTAGATGAGCATCCCTGTGGCAAAGAAATTGAAGAAGCGTGATTAGAATAAGATTACTAGGACTAGTTGATGAGACATAAACTCATCACAAATACAGTACGTAGAAGCCAGTAGAGGTATCAGGTATGTGCGGGGCAAAGAAGTAGAGAAATATCCACAAGGAGTGATGTGGGCAGCTGGAGCAGTGGTGCAAGCCGGCTGTAAAGGGAGTTGTACCTGAGGGACGTAGCTCAACCTTGAGGAGGGCGGCGGGAGGCGGCAACTGCCCACGTCGCGGTAGTGAGCAAGGGACGAAGGCAACCTCACCGGCTTTGTGAGAGAGAATTGAGGGGACCCCTGATCGGGACGTGAGAGAGAATGGCGGGGACCCCTGATCGGGACGTGCCAACAGTGGGTTTTCACCGTCGGCGACGACCACCGCATTTACACTAAGCATCCACCCCTTCCCCAAGCGGACGTGATCCGACGGGATGTTAGAGATGTGGCCACAGTCGTTTTGTGCGAGAGAGTGTGAAGAGAGCAACCCCAGCAAGCAACCGTGTAGGCTGGCCCGTCCTGACTATGTATATAGTGGAGCGGTTTCCTTTTCTCTCCATATGAACCTATCATATTGCGTACGTGCCACTGAAGAAAAAAATTATTTATAAATGATGCGGCACCTACTACTCGTTCTCCTATAACCTTGCGCTTGGCATCTCTAAAATATTAACCTTGCGATTGGCTCTTCGCCTCTTCGGGAAGTCGAGCAATAATGGTAGTGCAGTATATATCATTCTAGCTGTATGAGACCGAATGAATTGCTGCACGTCCACCACGTGGGCGAGGGTCGAGGGGCGAGGGAGAGTGCTACTACATACAGAGCAAAATGGGTGAACGTACACTCTAAAATACGTCTGAAACGGTTCAAAACCTATACTCCCTTGCCAGCGCACGCTTCCCGCGTGAAAAGGTCAGCATCGCCCTGGAGCGTCAGTGCCGCATTAATGCCCGGCCAGAGCAGAGGCGACCTCTCACTGGCGCCGGCTTGGAAGTGGCGCGACAGCCGAGAGAGCGCCGCTTCCCGGTGCACGCGATTGCTCCGCGTCGAGACTGGACATAGGCCATGTTTGGATCCATGGGTTATTAGAGTTAGTTTGAGCTAGTTGGGGCTCAAATAGCCCTAAAGTAACCAAGCATGAGGGTTTAAATTGGAGCAAGTTGCACCAAACCCACCAAAAAAAACTATCCCACCCAAGAGGTGCTAACTGGAGATAGTTCTCATTGGGACCACTGAAAAATCCCTTTTCTCTCTCCATGAAGTGCATTTATTCTCAATCTAACCCTGTCACCCAAACATCTCTTTGGCTACAATTAGTTCAGGGTTAGTCATGAGTTAGTCTAACCTCTAGCTAAGTTAGAGTATCAAACAGGAGCAGTATAGGACATGCAAGTTTCTCAAAGCATACAGGCAAATTCGTACGTGAAAGGATTTTTTTTCTTTTTGAAAACGGAACGTGAAAGGAATTTTTTTTATAATGCTCTTGGCATGTCGCTAACATGTGATAGTTAACCAACCTCAATAGACGGCAGAAACGCCAGCCTGCCGCACTTTGATAGAGACAAGGAGGGAGAAGCGATACAGGCTGCTGGATTACTAGAGATAGGTGTCGCATGGAAGCCAAGAAATATGGTGATAGCGTGGGTTAGCCATGTACTAGTATGATGTAACTACACTGGGCTGCCGTATTTCGTACTCTTTCAGTCCACTGTGGAGATGATTGGTTAATTTTATATCACTGAATAATATTAAATATTATGAGTGCAGACGCTCCACCACGAGGTTCCTTGCTCCTTCTCAGTCGTCCGGAATCTATGTTCTTCCACTCTATTTTTTTACGTGAGCTTTGTTCATCCTTTTGCCAACACGCGAGACATCTAGCATCAAGGCGCACGTGTTATGCAACGATCGTTCCATCTATATGAAGAACACGTGGCACTGGAACTACGAGACGGACATGTACCCAGGAGTGGACGTACGAACCTGAGTAATGTAGCGCAGTAAGTTAAGTAGAAAGGCACAAATGGTATGAACATGCGTGGCATACAGGGTGTGTTTGGTTGCGTTCTCATCTCAGCATAGTTGTTCCCTCTTCATGCATGCTCAACTCAACACCCCTCTTCATGCATGCTCTCTTCATGCATGCTTCTAGTGTATTTGTGCTAAACTAGTGTGGACTCATGCACTCTACCAAACACCCAAACTGAGTGCTACTACATAGCAAAATGAGTGAATGTACACTCTAAAATACGTCTATATACATTAGTGTTTGGAGTATGTACTAGTAGTTCATATTGAAATCTACTAAAGGACATATATATTTCAAACAATATGATATAATCTCTATAACCAAGGTAGTAGGGACGAGGAGTAAACGGAGGGAGTAGTAAATTTTTCTCGTCGTCCTGTGAGCCACCGCGCGCATGGGCGAGGGAGGAGCAAGCTTCATCTCATCCTGCGAGCCACCGCGCCCGGGGGCGGGGGAGACGGCGTACTAAGCAAGCTTCTCCTTGTTCTGCGAGTTGACGGGACACATCAAAAGTACTCCAGTGTATAGAGACTTGCCTCTAATGTAGGCCCCACATGGTTTGCCTCTTTTTTTAAGTTAACATAACGCGTCAAGTCGCAATTTGTTTGTTCACCCGTGGTAGACGATCCTCCCTCCACCAAGTGCACAACCAGTACACGTGCCAAATTACCACGTGGGCTGCCTTTTTCGTACAGAAATGAGCTCCACCACTACTAGGAAAAGGCCTACTAATGGCGCACTGGTTTTGCCTACTAATGGCGCATTACCAGTGCGCCATTAGTAGCACGCCATTAGTATTTTTTACTAATGGCGCACCACTGGTGCGCCATTAGTATCTGGTATACTAATGGCGCACCATGCAGTGCGCCATTAGTTTTGCCCACAGTGCGCCACTAGTGTCTTCTATACTAATGGTGCACCACATGGTAGTGCGCCATTAGTAACAACTTTTTTTTAAAAAAATTCTTAATCTCAGGTCACTATTTCACCTATGAGATATCCAGCACATATATATACAACAAGCATCCATCTAACAATCCTAGCCAACACACAAGTTCCATCATATATACATACATAGCCAACACACAAGTTCCATCATATATACATACATAGCCAACACACAAGTTCCATCATATATACATACATAGCCAACACATAGTTCCATCTTACATATTACAAAAGTTTCACATTGTTCATCCAACACCGTTATCCATCAATTCACAAAAGTTTCACATTGATACAAAATAAAAACACAAATGGAAAAGAAGCACTCCATCCATGCAAGCTTCCGTGAATTAAATCAAATCTGCAAAATGATAAACAAGAAGTTAGAAGAAGAAAAAGAAGAATACTAGAAGAAGAATAAGAAGAATTTTGGAAAAGAAGAAGAATAAGAAGAAGAGTATAAGCTTATTATGTAAACTTGATCATTTTGTGCTAACATAAGTTATTTTGGAGCTAACCTATAGGAAACTAAGCATATAAGCTCTAACTTAGTATATTAGAGCCAACTTAGGTAAAATGAAGCTAACCTATGTCATTTTGGAAAAAGAAGAAGAATAAGAAAAAGACTATAAGCTTATTATGTAAACTTGATCATTTTGTGCTAACATAAGTTATTTTGGAGCTAACCTATAGGAAACTAAGCATATAAGCTCTAAGTTAGCATATTAGAGCCAACTTAGGTAAAAATGAAGTTAACCTATAGGAAACTAAGCATATTAGAGATAACGTAGGTAACTAAGTATATATATATATATATATATATCATTTTGGATAACTAACCTATAGGAGATCTGACATACCTGACAAAGTTTAGTTCTCATGCATTGTTCTTCTCCTTCTCCTTCTCCTTCCTCTCCCTGATGCGCCAAGAGCGGCGAGGCGGTGGAGGCAGTGGAGGCAGTGGGATGTAGTCTTCTACCACAATTGGCGTGGTCATGTCGCCCAGCTGTGGGATCGCCGGCGCCACCACCGGTGCATGGTCATTGTCAGGCACCACCACCATCGCGAGGCCACCTTCAGGCACGACCATCGCTAGGTCATCCTCAGGCACCTCCATCTCTTGCCCATGGTCAGCCACCACCATCTCTTGCCCTTTGTCAGCCACCACCAGCGCTAGGTCATCCTCAGCCTGATGCCCATCGTCATCCTGTAGCTCCTCATCCCCACCCTGCTCCTCTTCTCCCGCACTCCAGTCCAGATCATCCTTCTTGTTGTCTATGTTGCTGCCAGAATCGTTGCTGCTTTCGCTACAGCCAGAATCGCTGCTGCTTTCGCTACAGCCATAGTCGCTGCTGCTTTGGCTGTAGCCAGTGTCGCTGCTGCTGCTCCCATTATCTGTCCAAAATGCAACAATGACCGTTAACAATCAATGTGAGACAAAGCCAAATGTAGACGAATAAGAAGAGGCAGAATGTACCGGCATCATCATCGTCAGCATAGCGCATGCGACACATAGTCGTGTTGAACACCTTCACTATGAGCATGGTGGCGTCATCGTCGTACCTGAAGAGAAGGAAGTACCCCAGCTGCAGGTCGTAGGCACGGTAGAACTTCTCCCACCCACGAGACAAGTACATGTGGCCCTCCTTGATCACCAACTCCACATCCCACTGCCTGCGAAACCCGCTGCCGGCCTGTCGCAGCTTCACATTATTTGGCAGATCTTCACCCATCAGCATGTTCATAAAACTGTCAGGCAGCCTCTGCAGTTTGGGACAATGAGTGATGTAGCAAACAATAGATATCATAATGAGATGGGTGAAGGGGAGATCTCTCGTTTTATATACCCGCGTCATGGATGATACTGAAGTCTCAAGTATGATAGTGAAGAACTCGGAAGCATCCAACTCGTACTGCGGTGTCGCAGAGCGGTGGTGGCTGCTTCCCGCCATCTCTGATAAGCAGCAGAAGAGACCAATTAGTACCCTTACAACAGATCATAAAACATGCATGATAACAAGCATTAGTCGCAAGTACCCCATATGTCCTATTTTTAGCAAAGTCATGCTAAAATTCACGGAAAATTTCAGTATTACCTTTGCTGAAAATAGGACATATGGAGTACCCGAATTTGCCGGAACGGAAGTTAATCGACATTCCGGCAAACTCAAGGGCCTCTCGGGGTACCTGCAATATCATTATCCCCGCGTAATGAAGTCGCCAATGGGTCATTTCAGAAGATCACAAGTAGCATCATCACAAGTACAACATCATCTATAGCTTTATATTAACAAAGCATCAGCAGATATACAAAAGACCACTTATGCCAACCGTATGGTTTATATCAGATTTAGAGTTAGAAACAGGAAAAACCGGTGCTTTAAAGCCTACTGGACACAATTTACATCTATCAGTACGGGATGCCCTGACTAATTTCAAGTGTTCACAGGTGAACTTGTACCATGGATGAGCCTAGTGCTTCATTAGTCAACTGAACAGAGATAACAGGGCATAACACCATACATAAAGTAATGATCAAAATTTCAAACCACACACTTACTTTCAAATATCAAATTAGGAACATTTTGAGACATAGGAAAACAGTGTACATCTGAAAATGCTGCAAACTATGAAAAAAAACAAGAACACTTTGTAATACATGATTATTCAGTTAAGACAAGAGAAACCATCTTCAACTACTACTGTAAATAATACACGTGTTAACACGTTTCTGAACATACATCCAGCAAGTTTCAGTAGACCAGAGAATATCCCTACAGTAGTGCCCTCCAACAGTAGTTCTTGCTTGCAGTAGTTTTAGGGAGCACTGCAATTTTGCAAGTTTAAAGTAAAACGTTTCAGTTAATGCAAGTACTCCTCTTGCTCTCTACTTTCTCTCTTCTCTTCTTCAATTAATTAACTGAATTTTGCTGATGTTGTTGTTAACTGAATTTTACTGATGTTGTTGTTGACTTGCTGTTAATTAACAGTGGCTAAGTATGGTTGTGCTGTCAGGTTACTACTAGCAGCAACATGGAAGTAGACTTGATGACCGTGTTCGTCAGGCACAAATATGTAAGAAAGGAGCAAGTGCATCTACTTATTGGAACAAGCCTGACAGTGGGAAAGCTATAAACTTATAATGACCGCATTCAGATAAAAGATTGCGACCAAGCAGATCTGGAAAATGTATTATCAACTATAAAATATGGGTTGCAAACCAAACAACTAAGCATACTTTGTCAGATGATAACTATTGCAAACCAAACAAGTAAGCAGAGCACATGTATATACCTGTATCACTGTCTTGGAGCCTCATTTTTTCTCCAACTGCGATCGAACCTGTTACGCAGAAACACAAACAGAGAGATACATGTAACTAACGAGGACAGACAGACAAGGTAACAAGAACTCCACAGCTCAATTAAGCCTATGCTTCTTCTTTCACTCTAGTGTACCATTGTGGCAAAGCCATATATGTATGTACAGAGGAAACTTGGATGAGTGTTTTTCCATGGTTTTTGAATGAAAACAATATGACAGCTTGCAAACAACAGGACCATGTCATTATCATGACAGTTAGTAATTTGTTAAGGCAGTGTTAAAAATTCAGACCATTCAGTTATGACAGTGTCAAAAATTCAGGCACAAATTTTTGGACAGTTAGTAATTTGTTAAGGCTTGTTTACCACTACTAAGACCATTTTTTTAAATATATTTTTCATTCTCCTGCCTTTTCTTTTCTTACAAGTGTTGATGCCAAAACATTGCAACCCTGTAGTTCAAGATCAGACCAAGAACCCTAGAACCCTAGACCAATCTTGGCACCAGACCAAGAACCCTAGACAAACACGACCAATCTTGGCACAGACCAAGAACCCTAGAAATTATCCAGAGAACCAGACCAAGAACAGTACTACAAATTAATGAACCAAAGAGAAACGAAATTAAGAGGACAA
>NC_041393.1:29117256-29118252 GCF_002162155.2 Triticum dicoccoides
TCGCCACTCCTTGTCGCGGCGGAAGGGAAGGGAGGGAGGGAATGGGGAGGAAGGGTGGAGAGGGAGGAAGGAGGAAGGAGGAGAGGTACCTGGGAGGGTGAGACCGGTAGCCGGAGGGGTCAGGGTCGGCGGCGGTAGGGGACGGAGGGGATGGAGGGGGCGGCGGCGGTGGCGTACGGTTGGGAATTAGGTCGAGTGGGGAGGAAGGGAGGGCCGGGAGGGGAACAGCTGGAGTGAGGGGGAAGCTTACTAATGGCGCACCGCGTGGTAGTGCGCCATTACTAGTTAGAACTAGTAATGGCGCACTTCGGTAGGATGCGCCATTAGTATGTATGCAAAAATGAAAAAAACAATTATCACTAGTGGCGCACCTTTTTTTGTGGTGCGCCATTAGTGTCTTCCATACTAATGGCGCACCACCAACTGGTGCGCCATTAGTATATAGTAGTGGCGCACTACTTCCCTGGTGCGCCATTAGTGTCAATCCTATCTATAGCCCTTTTCCTAGTAGTGCACCATGTACCCACACGGTTGTGGTTGGGAAAGAGACGGGAGTACGTGCGCCGTGCATGCACCTCTTCGCTTCGTGCACATCCCCCACCTACGTGGGTGTGTGTGAGATACAAACCGCATTCGTGAGTGTTTTTTGTTTTGTGGTGGGGTGGCGGTGGGGTGGGGGGTTGATTTCATGAATTATTTGTGGGAATATGTGTCGATGACATCTCAAACAAATTTTTGCATCCAATGTGTGTGAAATGGAGGCCTATCCATATCATACATAGAGGGTCGGGCAATCCACGAGAAGAGAGGGATGGGTCATAGCTATCGATAGAGTCGAAGAGAGGATCAAGTGGGTGGGTGCGAGATCGATGAAGAGAGCCATCGAAATTGTGTGTGTGTGTGTGTGTGTGTGTGTGTGTGCAAGTCAAAGATATAGGGCGACTGGCCTACCGGAACGTTAGAGGTCACATGTCAAGTTTGTGTGTGGCAGGGAGA
>NC_041393.1:29118524-29158947 GCF_002162155.2 Triticum dicoccoides
TGTGTGGGGGGGGAGGGGGTGGGGGGAGGGGTAGGCAGAGGCCTAACTATAGAGGTAGAACGACTCGTATATGTGTTGAGAAGGAGAGACCCAGCTATGTCTTGAGGGAGATCGGTCGACATCCATACATAACTGAAGGACGGGAAATATGATGGGACAGAGAGAGAGAGGAGAGAGAGAGAGGGAGGAAGAGGGAGGGAGAGGGGTAGAGTGATGGATGGGTGATGGAGTTGCTTCTCGGAGATGTTGGGAGAGGCCTACTAGACAAACTGAGGGTGGAACTGCAATGTTATCAATAAGAGTGGGGATGTGTTTCTATGTGTGCCTATGCGTGATAGATCTGTCGGGACGCATCCATGGATGATGAAGGGGAACCATGTGTTTGGTAAGCAAACCTAACTAGATCGGTAGATCAATTGTTGTTTGTCGGAGGAAGGGAGAGACACAACTAATGAGGTACATCGATTGATGTGTGGGTAAATACGAGTTATAAGGACCTAGCCGGCTATATGTATAGTGAGAGATCGGTCGGTGTACGTCCATTTGTTAGAGGCAAATAAGGCCCAGCGAGACGGATAGACAGAGAGAATGGAGCTAGGAGGTGGTGCGAGAGGCCCAACTACTAGCTCGATAGGGGGAGGAGTGTGCGGTTGTGAGATCGATGAAAAGAGGGGCGAGAGTTTACACGTGTGTCTGACCATATGAGAGATACGAGGCAAGGACACATAAAGGAGGAGATTGAAGCTGTGTGTGTATGCTGTAGGCAGGCATCGCTGGAGAGGTTTATCGATCGGTGTGTGTCGGAAAGGAGTTGTGGGGACTCTGGGAGAACGACCTAAAGAAAAAAATGAATGTGCCCGGTGGATAGAATGCCGAGGGAGGGGGAGGGCGAGGAGGGCGTGCGCATGCACGAGAGAAAGTTAGTGGTAGCTACAAAGGTTAGAGGATTGTGTGGGTGTAAGAGACTAACAAAGATCATAATTTGATATGAAAGCGGATTCATATATTTGAATAGGAGATCATAGTGTTTTAAACATTGCATGCATGAATATAGCGGTGATACACGTGATGTGCACATGTTATACCATAATGTGATAATGCATGGCGTTTGCAACTCATAGCTAAATGCCGAACAATCTAAACCATCCTATACATCAAACAATCTCACATTTTATTTGAATTTGTGATAATGTGTGGCGTTTGCAGCTTACAACTAAATATCGAGCAATCTAAACAATACTTTATATCAAACATTCTCACATTTTATTTGAATTTGTGGTAATGTGTGGTGTTTGCATCTCACATCTAAATACTTGTAGGCGTAGGGGGCGGGGCACCATACATAATGTGATAAACACATTATACATATGAGACATGGTTTAGATTATGAAGATCTAGCTAGAGCTAGAAATGTAATGTGATTTGAAATCAAAATAAAGTGGATTCAAAAAATCTAGTTCGAGTTCATATAGTACACATAGTTCATATGTAACTCGAGACTAATCATGTGGTGTGCTATGAAGATAATACACAAACAATGGTTTAACTTGACAGTAATGATGATTGTAGATCTTATTAAAACAGAGAAACAAATTCAAATGCTTTGACTTCACAACAATCATTACGGTAGATCTTATTCAAATTTAGTTCATATTGAAGCGGTAGTATATATGTTTGGAATGCACTAAAACGTTCATTTGAGTAGTAGGTTGCATGCATTATACACGTAGAGAAATATTTTAATTGAACATAACATGAATTCAAAGTTTTGAATGACATTTTTTGTGCGCATTGATTTGGTACAGTACACGTTAGGCTTGTCCGGAAATTTCAACCCGCGCCTTGTTAGCCCGAAATATTTAAGATATATCTTTGTCTCGTTGTGCTCCGACAACTCCCTCCATCTCAACCCGTGCCTTGCTATTCCGAAATTACAATGCGCGCGAAAACTCCCACCTCCTGTGAAATCCCGACACGCGAAATGCCCGTGGTACCCCTGAACCGAAAGAACCGCCTCAAATCGGTGGGGGGTACTTTTGTAACTTACCCCACATTTCGGACAAGCACGTCTCTAAGCCATGGTTCCCCACTGTCATCCCATCCGCCCACCCATTCGTACACCGAGGCCGCGAAAACCCACGACGAAACCCCACACCCTGCTCCGTCCGCCACCCAGCCGGAGCCTCTTCCCCGACAACGTCGTCCACAGCAACACCTCGACGTCCCTCATCCACCATACCGGATGAGGATCCGTCGTCGATCTCATCGTCCCGCCAGTTCTGCCACCCCGTCCTCGACCTCCAAGGAGCTACCCCGACGTTCCCCTCGTCTTTCGCGCCACCTCCATTCCCACACCGCCGTCTTCACATGCACCACAGGAAGAGCATCATCATCACTGTTTCCTCGGATGAAGTTGCGGCCTAATCGGTGCCACCAAAGAGGTTGTACACTAATCACCGCATTTTCTTCTTGATTTGATCTCACGGTGCTGCCGGCGCTCGGTCCCGAGCCGACACGGCGCGGCTCCATCCACGGTGGCGTCGCCGGCCACTTCCTCCACGGCGTCGCTCCCTCGGCGGCGACGTCCACATCAGTAGGAGCTGCTGCTGCTTTAGCTCTCACTCGCGCTGCTGCTCTGCTCTTGCTCTCGGTCCTCTGCCTGGTCTTCTCTTGCTATTGCTCTTGCTCGCGCTGCTGCTCTCGCTCTTGCTCTTTCTTGTGATGCTGCTCCGATTTGGCTACACTTCAGTCGACTGAATCGACTTTTGCGTCAGCCGATTTTCAAGGGGTGGGCTCGCCGGGGTGAAGGAAGAACCAGCCGCAGCAGGGAGGGGGGCTCACCAGGGAGGTACCCCACTATCTATCTTAGGGTTCAGGATGGGGGCGGTGGTCGCCGGCGGTGGCGGGGCGGTGGCATGGGGATCGCCGGAGAAAAATCTCGGCACGGGGGGGCCTAGAGGGATGGCCGGGGCGGCAGCGGACCGGCGGTGGGGAGTGTTTTCGGGGCGGGCGGGGCGGCGCACCGCCGGTCGCGGGCGGCGGGGGGCTGCTGTTTGGCCGGTGGTGGCTGGCGGCTCAGGGGGGTGGAGGTTGAAGATGAACCATAGGCCCTTGATTTCGTATCCAACGACTGCAAAATCGACTGACCAGAGATGAAAAAGTCTGTCGATGGACGTGTAGCCTCACCTTGCTAGTGCATTCAGTTTCGACAGCAAAATTCAGTTTCGACAGCAAAATTCAGTTTCGACAACAAAATTCAGTTTCGACAGTTAGGTTCAGTTTCGACAGTTAAGTTCAGTTTCGACAGTTAAGTTCAGAGATGAGCGGCTGATGTATTTTACATCTAGCACTTTGTGGTTATGTATTTTACGTCATGTATTGGAGATGCTATTAGAATTCCACTCAGGTTAACGTTGTCCGTTGTCTCTCTTGTCTTGCTTCAGCCTCGGCGTCGTACAACTCACCGGGGCTGCTCCAACGATGAATCCCTCCATCACAGCGGAGCAGTACCTCGGGCTCCATCTCCAGACGCCTAAGATCTTCTTCCCCTCCTCCAACAGCAAAGTCAGTCGGAGCATCCTCACCGGCCAACCCAATCACGCTGAGATCGACATGGCTTCGCCAAAGAGGTTGTACACTTGTTGCATCTCTTTTTTACTCTACATGTTATATATTGTCCACTGAGCACACGAATTTGTTCCTTTACTGTCTCCTTGAAAGAAAAAATGTAGGAATTTTAATTTTCACTTGTCCTCCTTTTCAAATTCCTATTCATGAAGCACAAAACTAAGAAATAGTAGCATAATAGCATTATAACCGTACATTTTCTTGTGGTTTGACTTAATATCACCATGCTTCTTTGCATCCTGTGATCTTCCAATTGTTGTGAATCAAACACCCAGATTGGCAGAAATGCTATGTTTTTAAATTCTCTGTTTTGCACGTGCATTCCTATCCTATTCCTGTCTATTTCCTATCCCTGCATTGTTGGAATCCTCCAATTCAAATGAGCCCTTACAGAATTACTTCTCTTACAGATAGTTGTCAAAGAAAACCTTGCGTGGTTTGTCCCGCTCCTGCTGCACCGTCGTCCACCCCAGCTCAGCTGCTCCAACGACAGAAGGGTCCAGCACAGCAGGGATCCGGCTTCCAGACTGTCCTTCGCCACCTCAGATCTTCTTCCCCGCCGCTGGCAGCCATAAAAACTGCATTACCATCATCAACCGAGCAGATGACCTCGAGGACTACACGGGTCCGCAAGAGAGGTCGCACTCTTTCGTGTCTGCTTACGTTATGCATTGCTTAATATTACATGCTACGTTATCGTCCTGTTCACTGATTAGACTCTGAGTCAGCTCCAAACTAATGGTCAAACTTGAGTTTTAAAATGGTTGTGGGGTACATATCGGGGCCGCTATCAATAGTATCTATCTACTATCTGGTTAATCTCCGGTGTCTACTATGAGTTTCATGTTGGATGGGAAACAAACAGTAAAGAAGCCATTATCTGTATTTATTAACTGAAGCCATTATCTGCCTGCTATTATTGGTTTTGGGTCTATCCACATGTTGCTACCATCACTCTGGATTTTTGCATGCACTCCTTATATAATCTCACTATGTTTTATTTCTATGCATGACAATTATTGTAAGCAATCGAACTGAACATGTAGAGCAAAAGAGACGATCCTTGCGTGGCAATATAATTTCATGCAAACGTCGCTCCATGGTAGGCGCAAAGGCATCCCCCCTCCACGCATTTCAGATTGTAACTGAGAGGAAGATATCTGTTCTGAGGGGGATTCAGAAGGAGAAGATAACTCCTATTTACCCCCTGAGGTCTTCGCTCTAACTTGGCATGCTGATGTTGGTTATATCATGCATACGGTGTCTTGCATTGCTTACTTTATACATCAAATATGTCATCTGCTTAGTTTAGACATCCTTTGTGTGAATGCCATATGTTTAGTTTATTCATCGTTTATGTGAATTATGCAACGCCATCTTGTTTAGCCAGGCATCATATATGCGAATTTTGCAATGCCATCCTGCTTAGCCAGTCATCTTATATGTAAATTATATCAGGCCATCCTTTTTTTTGTTACATATTACATTTGTCAACAATGTTAGTACATTCAACTGCTCTTCATGTGCATCATCCATTTGACACGGTGATGGCAAATTCTGGAGTGAAAACAAGGTCTTCTGAGCAGACTATGCTATCTGACGAAGCGCATATCTCGCTGGTTACGGATAGCTCCTCAGAGGAGGATTCAGAGACAGATGACTAGTCCTATCCCCCCCCTGAGGTGTATGCTCTAACTTGGCAGGGTTATATTGCTCATATCGTGCATATGGTGTCTCGCATTGATATGTCATTTGATTAGTTTAGACATGCTTTGTGTGAATGCCACCTGTTCAGTGTCTAATTACCATAAATGTGAATTATGCATCGCCATCTTGTTGCAAGACATTATATATGTGAATTATACAATGCTATCTTGTTGCAAAGGCATTATATATGTGAATTATGCAATGCCATGCTGTTTAGCCAATCATCATGTATGTGAATTATATCATGCTATCATTTTTTTGTATTACGTGTTCCATTTGTCGACAATGTTTGTATATTCAACTACTCTTCCTGTGCATCAGCCATTTGAAGCGGCGATGGAAGTATCTGGAGTGAAAACAAGGTATTCAAAGCAGATAATGCTACCTGCTGAAGCAGACATCTTGCTGGCTACAGAGAGCTCCTCAGAGGAGGATTCAGAGACTGATGACCAGTCCTATTTCCCCCCTGAGGTCTATGCTCAAACTTGGCATGGTTATATTACCCATGTCATGCATGTTGTCTTGCATTGCTTAGTTTTTACATCATATATAGATTGCCATCTGCTTACTTGCTTACTATATAAATCATATATTTAAATTATATCATGCCATCATGTTTACATAGTACATACACATCATCTATCTGAATTATGGCATGACAACCCATTTAATAAAGACATCATATAGTTATATCATCTCATCCTGTTTAGTGTTTACAGTCATCATATTTAGAATTATGGCATTCCATCCATGAATGTATGTGAATTATGGCATGCCAACCTATTTAATAAACACATTATATAGTTATGTCATGTCATCCTGTTTACATAGTCTCATATTTTGAACTATGTCTTTCCATCTTTTTTAGTTAGCCATCATAATGTGAAATTGTGTCATGCTATCCTGTTTAGTTAGCCATCATATATGTGAAATTGTGTCATGCTATCCTGTTTGGTTAGACAACATAAATATGAATTATTTCATGCCCTCTTTTATTCCCCACTATCCATTGCACCTGTCTATCATACAATGTATATACTTTCAATTACTTTTCTTGTTTATCAGCCATTTGAATTGGAGAGCGTGATGGAAGTATCTAAGGGAGTAACAACACGGTCTTCAGAAAAGATAGTGCTACCAGTTGATGCAGATAGAACCACGGTTGTACTTGCCCAAGGACCAGATCCACCACACATAACCCAGACTCTCGCAGATTGTACCCCTACCCAGTTGGACAGAGAACCAGCTACACCCCTTCTAACCCCAACCCCGGCAGATAGTTACCTAGTTCTAGTTGACACAGCACTGTCTCACCACAGAGCACCCAAACACGAGCGGTTAGTAAGGGAACTGCAATGCCCAAAGCTCGAGGACCACCACCCAGAATCCCAACTCAACACTTAAAGGAGAAGAAGATTTGTTCTCAGGTCAGGTTCTATAGCTATGGTTCATACTCCTTTGCTCTTGCATTACTGTATTTACTCATACCAACTATTTTCAAATTTGAAGGATGGAATTGAAACTCCAATGGCGCAACAGGTATGTTTTAAACCTGTTTCTTTAACTGGTTTGTTGTTGTAACCTGCTCTATGTTTATTTTAGTTTCAATTGAATAAACAGTTATGTTCTCATGTCATGCACATTACAAGTGTTGTTATTGCTCTATAGTTACCCACACTTATATTCTGTCTATTCTGCTTTGTCTTGAACACATATTATTTGAACTGTGTCTCTATCTTGATTTGACAACAAAAACTAGAATGATATAGACCATAAAGTGACCATGGTACATAGATATATGTTTGTTTCATGCTGTTATCCTGTCCACTTTACTACTGAACTCATTTACCAAAATGAGTTTCATATACAACATGGTAAACATGTGATGTGTCTGCTTGTTTCTCTTTTAGAATGCGGACAAAATATTGGAGAACAGTACCGCGTTATCCAATGGTAAAGAAAGTAATGCAGATAAGGTTCAAGATAGTGAGACATCCCTGTTGGTCTCCAAGAAAGCTGATAAAAACTATCTTGACGACAGCGAGGGAACCCAAAAGTCCTGTCTTGATGTAGTGTTCGAGTTACTGGCCTCTACTGCTGGCACAAGCTCTTCGAACTCGCTGTCTGAATCAGTTCGTCTTCTTGAATCTCAAGTTCAAGTTGAAAGACATCGATCAGATGTGCTACGACAGGAAGCTGAAGGACAGAGGAAGTCCCTACAGAATCCAGATGCATATTTTCTGGTGCAACAGCAAGCGCTGGAGGATTTAAGCGCCAAACAAGAGAAAGTTAATAAGCTTGCTAAGCATCTTGCCAGCATTATGGGTAACCAGGATATTGTTCCTTGAGATCTTCTGAAGTGGTTTCAGTTCTGGATTTGTTTTGCTGCGGCGTTTATTTGCGCTGGTCGCCAACTTTGACAACCAGTGTATATGATATGCTGCTTTGTTCCCTATATTTGCATTGGTGGCGAACTTTGATGCCCAGTGGATGTAATATGTGTAACAGCCGTGATAGCCTAGCATAAGTTGCTTGCTTATTTATTTCCTTGTTTTCTTGTTTATTTGTTTGCTTGTAGTTAGTTCAGTTCTTTTTAAAACTAGGCCACAATAATCATGGGCTAATATTTACTGTAGTGACACTGGGCCTCCTACGGGCCGTAGAAACAGTGGGCCTTCTACGGGCCATAGAAATAGTAGGCCTTCTACGAGCCGTAGAAACAATGGGCCTTCTATGGGCCGTATCATAAATGGGCCTTATACGGGCCATATGACCATAACGGGCCATCGTTAATAGGCCGTATTTGATGACGCTATGAAAACAGCCCAATGTATTAACGTACCACAAACGGGCCGATGTAACCACGGGCTGAATTTGGCCCACAAGCAGAAAATGACAGTAACGGACCGTAAGTAAACGAATGCTGAAAATGAGCCCAAGAATAAATGGGCTCTGAGAAGGCCGAAAGATAACATTTGCTGGAAACGGTCCAACTGAATAGCGGGCCCTTAATGGGTATAAAGTGATATACTATTCATTACGGGCCAGTTTCACCACGGGCCGTTAATGGGTGTAAAGTGATACACTGTTCATTGCAGGCCAGTTTCACCACAGGCCGTTAATAGGCCAAGAGTTACACAGGGCCTCATATGGGCCGAAAGACATCATGGGCCATACATGGGCCAGAAGTGAAAACGGGCTGGAATCATATTGGATGGCCCAGATGACGCTACTGGGCCTAATTCGGATAGGGCGTAACGGGCCTTGGCTTAGCGGGCTGTAAATGGGCTATATGCGAACAGGCCGTTAACAGGCTTTCCATGGGCCGGTCCGCCACCTTTTGACAAAGACAAACGGACCGGCCTTTTCACAGGAATGGGCCTCTGTTGGGCCGTGCCACGTGTCGACGTATCATAGGCGCCTTCTGTCCAATGAGTGGATGACATCTGTCCCAACGGTGAGCCGACACGTGTTTCCTCCAAAACCCGACCCGATAGCTTAACGGCGTTCCGTTACGGTGGATGCCACATGTCGGTCACCCTTGACGAAAGCACTTCAGTGACACGCGATTGGAAGTGGACACTTCCGTGATGATAATTTTGGTAATGTCATGGAACAATTCTACGACAGCACAGGTATGACTATCTTGATTCTGTCATAAATTTGTCATGGATGTACATGCATGACAAAAAACGCGACCTACTGTGACAAACACGTATCATCACAGAAGTGTATTTTTTTGTAGTGATCCACGTTGATGGAGACTTCAACCCATGAAGGGTAATGGTTGCGCGAGTCCACGGAGGGCTCCACCCACGAAGGGTCCACGAAGGGTCCACGAAGAAGCAACCTTGTCTATCCCACCATGGCCATCGCCCACGAAGGACTTGCCTCACTAGGGTAGATCTTCACGAAGTAGGAGACCTCCTTGCCCATACAAACTCCTTGGTTCAACTCCACAATCTTGACGGAGGCTCCCAAGTGACACCTAAGCAATTAGGAGACACCACTCTCCAAATGGTAATAGATGGTGTGTTGATGATGAACTCCTTGCTCTTGTGCTTCAAATGATAGTCTCCCCAACACTCAACTCTCTCTCATAGGATTGGATTTGGTGGAAAGATGTTTTGAGTGGAAAGCAACTTGGGGAAGGCTAGAGATCAAGATTTATGTGGTTGGAATGGAATATCTTGACCTCATCACATGAGTAGGTGGTTCTCTCTCAGAAAATGAATGCTGGAAGTGTAGGCATGTTCTGATGGCTTTCTCCATGAATGAAGAGAGCGTGGAGGGGTATAAATAGCCTCCACACAAAATCTAACCGTTACACACAATTTACCAAACTCGGTGAGACCGAATCAGAAAACTCGGTCAGACCGATTTAGTTCATAATGTGACCGTTAGGCATTTCGGTGGGACCGATATGATCAACTCGGTAGGACCGATGTGCTAGGGTTAGGGTAAAACCTCATCTCGGTTTGACCGATTACACAAACTTGGTGGGACCGATTTTGGTAATAAGCGAAACGGAGAGTTGGTCAGGCAAACTCAGTGAGACCGATTGCATATCTCGGTGAGACCGAAATTATTGCAATAGGCAACAGAGAGTTTGCAAGCCCATCTCGGTGAGACCAAGATCCCATCGGTGAGACCAAAGTGACTAGGTTTTCTGGCAGTGGCTATGTCAAATGAACTCGGTGGCGCCGGATAGATCAAATCGGTGGGGCCGAGTTTGACTTTTGGTATGGGACATATGTGGATATGAGAAAGTGGTTGAGGGATTTGGAGCATATCACTAAGCACTTTGAGCAAGCAAGCCATTAAGCAACACCTCATCCCCTTTTAATAGTATTGGCTTTCCTATGGACTCAATGTGATCTTGAATCATTGAAATAGAAAATGTAGAGTCCTGAGCTTTGAGCTTGAGTCAATCCTTTGTCTTTAGCATCTTGAAGGGGTTCCACATCCTTTTGTCCATGCCACTCCACTTTTGGACTTATCTGAAATATACTAGATAAAAGTAATAGTCCAACAAGAGATATGTTGACATTAATTACCAAAATCACCCAGGGAGCACTTGTGCTTTCACTCGGTGGAGTAGGGATGGGCGGCGGCCGCCGGAGTGAACAGAAGAGCGGCTGGCCGGGGAAAGGAGGAGGTGGAGCGGGCACGGTGCAATGAAGAGCAGCCGAGGTGATCTATATATAGGGAGGCATACAACAATGGAGATACATAGAGACTCTTCGAGAGAAAACTTCATAGGTGGCGACCGCTCATTGGAAAGAGGCACGTCAAGCAAATCACCCCCCGCCTATGAATGCATGCACTAAGCAGCAAAAACCAATCACGCCATGAATCTATGCCCTCCTGCAACCAATCAGAGCACACACAAATGCACATTCATCTACAAAGAAGCATACACATCGCAGGCGGTGACCGAAGCCCACGCGGTTAAATAGTAAGAAAGTACACAGCTGAGCAACTTTGATGAGAAAGTGGCACACAAAAGACAAACAAGATGCTAGCGCTAAAGCTACACGACAACTAAAAGCGATGAAGCAATGAAGTTCAAAAAATTTGAATCCAAAACACACAACCACACACCGGTTTCTACCCCACCATATCCCAAAGTAATACACGTGTCAAGGAAGAAAATTCCCACAAGTTGCTTTCAACCAAGTGGTTAAATCTCAGGCCGAAAACGTCCCCGGATATAGGGGTTTGGTGATATCAGAAATGTTATTTGGCGAACGTTTGCCAGGAGAACACCATCCCAGCCGTCGCACGGATCTTGGCACAAGGCCATTGCCACATAGATTCCCTATCGTCATTCACTCCAAGCGCGAACACGCGATTTTTTTTTTCAAATATTGGTCAACAAAGGTGCACAATGTGGGTGGTGCGACCTTCTGCTCATGTGTGGTCGTGCATCGCCACTGGGCTGAGCGGGCTTTTGTGAACCTTTTGTATCTATAAACTACTTCCTCTGTAAAGAAATATAAGATCTTTTAGATCACTAAAGTTCTTTACAAAGGGAGTACTATATATAGTTTTTTGGTGTTCAAAGGAGTATTATATATAGCTTTTCAGCGTTAAAATTTTGTTTTTTGATCTGTCCAAAAAAGTTTCACTTCCTCACATGGTAGTTTATTATTTATAGCATGTTGTTTTCTGTTTTTAAGAGGTTAAATTTTTGTTATTGAGAGGCTGGCATTTTTATTATTGAGAGGGTGACATTTTTATTTTTAATGGCATGACAGTTTTATTACTAAGCGCGTGACATTTTTATTAATAATAGGATGAAATTATTATTTTTGAGAGTATGAAATTTCTATTTATAAAGAGGATGGCATTTTTTATTTTTAATGTCATGACAATTATATTTTTGGGCTTATCCGGATAAAACAATTTTATCTATAGGATGGCACTTTTATAAAGTAGCACAGTAATTTTATTATTATTTTCAGAGCATGACATTTGTAAATGTATAAATTTGTATGTACATTTTTGTTCATGTAATTTTTTATCAAGTGGATGGTAGTTTTAAAGTTTAGCATGGCAATTTTTAATTGGTAGATCATACAGACTTTTTTATCATACTCGTCATAAATTTAAAAATTAGAGATATGACAATTTTTATAAAGTGGCATGCCATTTTGTCATAAATTAGATCATGGCAATTAGGATCATTTTTGTTGATGACATTTTAAAAAAGTTAAATGGGCCTCTAGACCAACGAGGGGTCATGCTAGAGTGAACGAAGAGTGAACCACCTGAAACGTTCCCTCGAGTCCGCCTTCACGAACGAAACCGGCGCTCACGCGCTCCCTGGCGTGGTCTGGCCCACTACCACGCAGTGCAACGAAAAAAAATGAATTTATTGCGGGAAGAAAACGGTGGATCCTATGGCATTTCCTGCGTTTTTTTGCTTTCAGTTTAACACTGTTTCTCCGGTTTTCCATTGTTTTGTTCCGGTTTTTTAATTTTCTGTTTTGATTCCTTTTTCATTTCATTTTCTTTTACATTATTTTGTTATTATTCTGTTCTATTTCTTTTTCTGTTTTCTTCTTTTTATTTGCGTATTATATAAAATGTTCACCGTGTATTACATAAAATTTCATTGTATTAAGAAAAATGTTCATTGTATATTATGAAAATTGTTCACCTTTGCATATAAAAAATGTTCATCGTGTATTATAAAAATGTTCATCGTATATTATGAAAATTTTCAATGTTTTAACTAAATGTTGAATGCGTATTCAAAAATTGTTCAACACATATATTCATATTGTTTCCAAAATGTTTATCGTGTATTATTTAAAATGTTCAATGGATATGAAAAAAAAGACGTGTACGTACTGAAAATGGTAATCTGGTTACCGCTTGTTACGAATCACTCTTCTACCTTTAATCGTTCTGACAGTCTAATACCAGGCTGCAACGCATAAAATAACTGAGCATAAGATGTGTGTAGTGCATAGGAATAGTAAAAGAAATTAGGGAAGTAATCTTGTCACCATGCCACCTTGTGTAGTGCATAGGAATAGTAAAAAGAATTTAGGGAAGTAATCTTGTTACCATGCCACCGTGTCTAGTGCATAGGAATAGTGAAAAACAAATTTGGGAAGGATTAGTAATCTTGTTACCATGCCACGGTTGTCCTAATTAGTCTTATTTTTTCTAGTGGGCACGCAGATTACTAATGGGCAAAGGAGTTTTGCTACCAGTTTGTCCCAATTCATTATTGTTCTTTGGGCCAATCCCACGTAAAAAAAATGCTTTCATTACCCAATATGAAGAGCTCATTACGGTTGATTTCCAACCCGGAGACGAACGACCCTGGAGCATATTCTTGGCTGGACGGTTGGCCTGCCAGGGTAAATTAGAGGGCACGCTCGATCTGTGGTTGGCCGGAGCGTACGATAAGTACAATGCGCTCAGGCTCACTTTCGCATATATATATTTTGATTTTTTCTATTTTGGTTTTGGTTATTCAATGAGTATACAATTGTTCACTATGTTTCTTAATTTTGTTCAGTATATATTACACAATGTTCAATATGTGTTCGCAAATTGTTCAACGTATTTTCACAAATGTTCTGTACGTGTCCGAAAATTCTTCAGTGCATATATTCCTATTGTTTTTTAAATGCTCATCATATATTAAAATAAGTTCATCATGTATTATTTAAAATATTCAGCTTATTTTAAGAAAATGTCAACGGACATCACAGAATGTTCAACAGATATTACAAAAAACAAGTTTACGCATTTTTTGAGAAAATGTACAGAGAAAAAAAAAGGAAAAGACGAAAGAAAAACGTACAGAAGAAAAGAAGAAAGAAGAAAGAAGACAATAGAAAAAACGATGGAACCAGTCACACTAGATGAGGGTGGCTGGTTGGTCGCTGCATTCACGCTAAACAAAGGAAGTCATGTGTTCCCACATCTCTAGCGAACATTTTGCTGACAGAAAAAAGTAAAGGAGATGGGTCGGCCAAGCGGGGAGAGGGGGGTGTGCGCCCTGTACGGGTTGGCCTTTAAGGGGCGCTTAAGGCGCCGTTTAGGAAATGCCCTATTTTCTTTATGGAGATTCCTTTTTCACTTTAAAACTTTCTTATTTGTTTTTGAACTTCCGTGCCAGTGATCGATTCCTTTCCTCTTTCACACGATCGCGGGTTTCCGCGCCCCATGAAAGATCAATTTCTTTTTCATATTTTTTTCGTCGGGAGACCAGCCCTAGCGAACACCTTCCCAACCAATTGCATGGGATCTTGGCGCAAGGCAATTGCCACCTAGATTCTCCATAGCTGTTCGTTGCAAGCCGATCCCTAGCAACCGCGCGGTTACTTTTGTCCAAAAATCAGACAACAAAGGTGTGCCAGGTGGGGGGTCAAACCCGCGACCTCGTGCACATGTGTGGGCACGCATCACCACTAGGCCGAGAGGGCTTTGGTGAATCTTTTCTATTTAAACTGCTATATGTAACTTTTGGGGTGCTAATTTGTTTTTTAATCTGTCAAAAAATCCTGAATTGTTTTCACTTCTTCATATGGTAGTTTTATTATTTGTAGCATAGCATTTCTACTTGAAAAATGGTAGCAGTTTTTTTTAATTAGATGATGGCATTTTTATTAACAATAGGGTGGCATTTTTATTGTTGAGAGGATGGCATTTTTATTTATAAAAAGGATGGTATTTTCTCTTTTCAATGGCATGACAGTTTATTTTTGGCGCTTATTTAGATAATATTTTTATCTTCATGGCAGTTTTATAAAGTAGCATGACAATTTTTATTATTTTTCGGAGCATGACATTGGTAATCTTATAAATTTGTGCGTATCTTTTTACATGGAATCTTTTATCTAGAGGATGGCAGTTTTAAAGTTTAGCATGACAATTTTTTATTTGGTACGTCATCAGACCTTTTTATCATACTCATTGTAAATTTATAAAATTAGAGTGTTGCAATTTTTATAAAGTAGAATGACATTTTTTTTTCATAAATTAGATCAGGGCAATTGGGGTCTTTATTTAGTACCTGGCGAACACATATTTTTTTTCAGAAATTGGACAACCACGGTGCGCAATGTGGGTGGTTGCGCCCTCCTGCTCATGCGGGCATGCATCGCCAATGGGCTAAGAGGGATTTTATGAATCTTTTGTATTTAAACTACTCCCTCTGTAAGAAATATAAGAGCGTTTAGATCACTAAAGTTCTTTACAAAGGGTGTACTATATATAGTTTTTCGGTGTTAAATTTTTTAGTATGTCCAAAAAAAATTCATACATGGTACTTTATTATTGAGCTCTTTTACAGTGATTGTAGAGTTACAATTTGTAATTTCCTGTAACTCCAACTCTGAATATTTCTGGCCATTGGATCTCGAAAAATCATTTAAAGAATTATTTTTTATATAATAGTAACCGATAACTGAATCTCTCGTCCGTTTTCGTTCCTCACAGCACGTTCAGAGGACATCCCCATGATCCAATTCTCCTCGCATAGCCGCCGCCGCACATCCCGCTCGTAGATGGCTAGGCGGTGCGCCATTCGGATCATGCCCGCGCGACGGACCCGATCCAAGCAGGAAGCAGATCTTGGTGTCGCTCCTGCCGTCAATGTTCCGGCCGGCCGGTAGTACTGCAGGTCGTACATCACGGCGCGCCGAAGCCTCGGCTGCCCCACCGCCCCCAACCCGCCGCCAGGGACAGAGGATCTCTCTCCACCGTACGTCGGATACCCTGCTGCCTGAGTCAGCGCCGCCGATGACCTTTCCTCCCACTACAGGTAACTGCATACGTGTTGTACTAGCTCTTCTGATCCTCAAGTTTGCACGACGGCTATCCCATGGTGTGATTGCCACTCAATAACGCCCAACCAGCTGTTAGTTCAGAGGAATACATTTGTCGATACGCTCTAGTACTATGACTCTGTTTTTTTGCCTGTTCAGTTTTCTGAACATATTATGTTCATGCTTACTGTGGTGATTAGCATACTCATGTATTGGGTTGTGCTCACAATTAAGCTCTCCCCTGCCACATGATGAAGATGAATGGTTTATGCCCTGGGGGATGTTTGATAAAATGTAATCCTCTTTAGTTCAGATATATTGATTTCAGCACCTGATTAGGGCGATTTACCAGTTGTACGAATTGTTGGCATGCATGATTAGAGTAGCCGTGAGAGTCCAAATCTGAAATCTAGCTTGCTTTTATTACTGAAAATTAATTAAGTATACTGAGAGCAAGCTTATGACTTCTCTAGATCATGGAAACATCTACTTAGCATAATCACCTAGTCCTTGGGGTGCTTTCATTGGTGGTGTGGTGTGAAAGTTATTATCGGCATGCACTGTGTGGCTTGTGAGGCCTTTTCGGCCATGTATCGAACCTATTTTCTTTTGTTCCCAATCTATAACCTCTGGAATTTGCCTAATTTTATTTTTGTTTGGTAGGTTGAAGAGCTATTGTTTCAGTTCGTCTGTGACCCTTATGGGGTTGTGGGGGATGTTGCACTCAGAGAACTTGTTCTTGCAGTAGTAGGATGGGTAGGTAAACTGGATCAGATATTGAAAGTGGTACTGTCACATATCCTGGTATATATCTTGCACCTGATTAGGGCGATTAACCGAACAAAGCCTAAAGATGATGAGAACGAACAAAACCATTTTGTAATTGTGATGAGGACTGCTCCAGTGCCCAGCTTTGTGGTTCTGATCACATGTTTGACCTCCTGGTTACTCTGGTACATGGTCTCCACCACCCATCGTCTACATATCGCCTCGCCGGATCGCCAGACAGCACCGTCGTCTACGTCTGTCTCGCCTGACAGGCACTATTCTCAACCTCTGGATCATAGTTAATTGTGTACTAGTAATTCCTTCGGAGAACTTGTTACAGTTATTCTAACTCCGCCATGTATTCATGACCTTGTTAGATTCTGAATATGTAATTTTCCAGACATTCAGGTAGCATTCAAGTGCTCCGTATGCGCCAGCGCTCTCAAAACTCACTTCCTTTTATGTTTTTTTTGCTCCTTGAGACACAACTCTGACTTCCTTATTCTTGTCTTAGAGCATCTGCAACCGGACACAATACCCGCCCCACACGTCTGGGTGGGCTGCCAGGTCACTGCTTGGTCGCAAAAACCGCATCCAACTACGTCGCTTAAAACCGGCCCAAACGCCCGGACTGATCGGCAGTCTCCATATCCAGCCTAGACGCGCCAGCGCACCATCACCATGTCGAACCGGCCCGCTCCGGCCCACCCTGCTCCCACTGTCTGTTGGAAATATGCCCCAGAGGCAATAATAAAATGGTTATTATTGTATTTCCTTGTTCATGATAATTGTCTATTATTCATGCTATAATTGTAGTGACCGGAAACCGCAATACATGTGTGAATACATAGACCACAACATGTCCCTAGTGAGCCTCTAGTTGACTAGCTCGTTGATCAACAGATGGTCATGGTTTCCTGACCATGGACATTGGATGTCATTGATAACGGGATCACATCATTAGGAGAATGATGTGATGGACAAGACCCAATCCTAAGCCTAGCACAAGATCGTGTAGTTCGTATGCTAAAGCTTTTCTAAATGTCAAGTATCTTTTCCTTAGACCATGAGATTGTGCAACTCCCGGATACCGTAGGAATGCTTTGGGTGTACCAAACGTCACAACGTCATTGGGTGGCTATAAAGGTGCACTACGGGTATCTCCAAAAGTGTCTGTTGGGTTGGCACGAATCAAGACTGGGATTTGTCACTCCGTGTGACGGAGAGGTATCTCTGGGCCCACTTGGTAGGACATCATCATAATGTGCACAATGTGATCAAGGAGTTGATCATGGGATGATGTGTTATGGAACGAGTAAAGAGACTTGCCGGTAACGAGATTGAACAAGGTATCGGCATACCGACGATCGAATCTCGGGCAAGTACTATACCGGTAGACAAAGGGAATTGTACACGGGATTGATTGAATCCTTGACATCGTGGTTCATCCGATGAGATCATCGTGGAACATGTGGGAGCCAACATGGGTATCCAGATCCCGCTGTTGGTTATTGGCCGGAGAGTTGTCTCGGTCATGTCTGCATGGTTCCCGAACCCTTAGGGTTTACACACTTAAGGTTCGATGATGCTAGGGTTATAGGGAAGGTATGTACGCGGTTACCGAATGTTGTTCGGAGTCCCGGATGAGATCCCGGACGTCACGAGGAGTCCCGGAATGGTCCAGAGGTGAAGATTGATATATTGGACGAAGGGTTTTGGAGTCCGGAAGTGTTCCGGAGGTACCGGGTGATAACCAGCATGACCGAAAGGTGTTTCGGGAGCCCCGGCAAGTGTTGGGGGGGCTTCATGGGCCAAGGGGAGGAGGCAGACCAGCCCACTAAGGGGCTGTGCGCCCCCCTCACCTATTCCCACGTGGCCAGGGGGTTTGGGGCGCCCCATCTAGGGTTCCCACCTCCTGGCTTGGGGGCCAAGTCACCCAAAGGGGAGATCCCATCTGCCCTGGCCGCCGCCCCCCTAGGGGAAACCCTAGGGCGCCTCCCCCTCTCCCTTCCCCCTATATATAGTGGAGGTTTTAGGGCTGCCCAACACATGAGTCTCTCTCTCCCAAGGCGCAGCCCTACCTCTCTCCCTCCTCGTCTCTCGTAGTGCTTGGCGAAGCCCTGCTGGAGTACCGCGCTCCTCCACCACCACCACGCCGTCGTGCTGCTGCTGGACGGAGTCTTCCCCAACCTCTCCCTCTCCCCTTGCTGGATCAAGGCATGGGAGACGTCATCGGGCTGCACGTGTGTTGAACGCGGAGGTGCCGTTGTTCGGCGCTTAGATCGGAATCGACCGCGATCTGAATCGCCACGAGTACGACTACCTCATCCGCGTTCTTGCAACGCTTCCGCTTAGCGATCTTCAAGGGTATGAAGATGCACTCCCTCTCTCTCTCGTTGCTAGTCTCTCCATAGATTGATCTTGGTGATGCGTAGAAAATTTTGAATTTCTACTACGTTCCCCAACAGTGGCATCATGAGCTAGGTCTATTGCGTAGATCCTATGCACGAGTAGAACACAAGTTGTTGTGGGCGTTGATTTTGTTCAATATGCTTACCGTTACTAGTCCTATCTTGTTTCGACGGTATTGTGGGATGAAGCGGCCCGGACCGACCTTACACGTACACTTATGTGAGACAGGTTCCACCGACTGACATGCACTTGTTGCATAAGTTGGCTAGCGGGTGCCAGTCTCTCCCACTTTAGTCGGATCGGATTTGATGAAAAGGGTCCTTATGAAGGGTAAATAACAATTGGCATATCACGTTGTGGCTTTTGCGTAGGTAAGAAACATTCTTGCTAGAAACCCATAGTAGCCACGTAAAACATGCAAACAACAATTAGAGGACGTCTAACTTGTTTTTGCGGGGTTTGCTATGTGATGTGATATGGCCAAAAGAATGTGATGAATGATATGTGATGTATGAGATTGATCATGTTCTTGTAATAGGAATCACGACTTGCATGTCGATGAGTATGACAACCGGCAGGAGCCATAGGAGTTGTCTTAATTTATTGTATGACCTGCGTGTCACTGAATAACACCATGTAATTACTTTACTTCTTTGCTAAACCATTAGCCATAGTAGTAGAAGTAATAAGTTGGCGAGACAACTTCATGGAGACACGATGATGGAGATCATGATGATGGAGATCATGGTGTCATGCCGGTGATGATGATGATCATGGAGCCCCGAAAATGGAGATCAAAAGGAGCAAAATGATATTGGCCATATCATGTCACTATTTGATTGCATGTGATGTTTATCATGTTTATGCATCTTATTTGCTTAGAATGACGGTAGTAAATAAGATGATCCCTCATAATAATTTCAAGAAAGTGTTCCCCCTAAATATGCACCGTTGCGAAAGTTTGTTGTTTCGAAGCACCACGTGATGATCGGGTGTGATAGATTCTAACGTTCACATACAACGGGTGTAAGCCAGATTTACACACGCGAAACACTTAGGTTGACTTGACGAGCCTAGCATGTACAAACATGGCCTCGGAACACAAGAGACCGAAAGGTCGAACATGAGTCGTATAGTGGATACGATCAACATGAAGATGTTCACCGATGATGACTAATCCGTCTCACGTGATGATCAGACACGGCCTAGTTGACTCGGATCATGTATTACTTAGATGACTAGAGGGATGTCTATCTGAGTGGGAGTTCATAAGATGAACTTAATTATCCTGAACATAGTCAAAAGGTTTTTGCAAATTATGTCGTAGCTCGCATTTTAGTTCTACTGTTTTAGATATGTTCCTAGAGAAAATTTAGTTGAAAGTTGATAGTAGCAATTATGCGGACTGGGTCCGTAAACTGAGGATTGTCCTCATTGCTGCATAGAAGGCTTATGTCCTTAATGCACCGCTCGGTGTGCTGAACCTCGAATGTCGTCTATGGATGTTGCGAACATCTGACATAAACATTTTGATGACTACGTGATAGTTCAGTAATGTTAAACAGTTTAGAATTGAGGCACCGAAGACGATTTTGAAACGTCGTAGAACATAGGGGATGTTCCAAGAGCTGAAATTGGGATTTCAGGCTCGTGCCCATGTCAAGAGGTATAAGACCTCCGACGAGCTTCTTTGCCTACAAACTAAGGGAGAAAAGCTCAATCTTTTAGCTTGTACTCAGATTGTCTGGGTACAACAATCACTTGAATCAAGTGGGATTTAATCTTCCAAATGAGATAGTGATGTTTCTCCAAACACATTTCCACCAAGCTACTAGAGTTCGTGATGAACTATAACATATCAGGGATAGATATGATGATCCTTGAAATATTCACGATGTTTGACATCACAAAAGTAGAAATCAAGAAGGAGCATCAATTGTTGATGGTTAGTGAAACCACTAGTTTCAAGAAGGGGCAAGGGCAAGAAGGGGTACTTCATGAAATGGCAAATCAATTGCTGCTCCAGTGAAGAAACCCAGGGTTGAACCCAAACCTGAAACTAAGTGCTTTTGTAATGAGGGAACGGTCACTGAAGTAGAACTACCCTAGATACTTGGTAGATGAGAAGGCTGGCAAGGTTGATAGAAGTATATTGGATATACATTGAATTAACTGGGTACTTTACTAGTACTCCTAGTAGCACCAGGGTATTAAGATACCGGTTCGGTTGCTAAGTGTTAGTAACTCGAAATAAAAGAGCTACGGAATAAACGGAGACTAGCTAAAGGTGAGATGACGATGTGTGTTGGAAGTATTTCCATGGTTGATGTGATCAAGCATCGCCTGCTCCTTCTACCATCGAGATTGGTGTTAAACCTAAATAATTGTTATTTGGTGTTTGCATTGAGCATAGACATGATTGGATTATGTCTATCGCAATACGGTTATTCATTTAAGGAGAATAATGGTTACTCTATTTATTTGAATAATACCTTCAATGGTCTTGCACCTAAAAGAATGGTTTATTGAATCTTGATCATAGTGATACACATGTTCATACCAAAAGATATAAGATAGTATTGATAGTACCACCTGCTTGTGGCACTGCCATTTGAGTCATATTGGTATAAAACGCATGAAGAAGCTCCATGTTGATGGATCTTTGGACTCACTCGTTTTTGAAAAGTTTGAGACATGCGAACCATGTCTATTGGTATGTGCGCATGAAGAAACTCCATGTAGATGGATCGTTTGGACTCACTTGATTCTAAATCACTTGAGACATGCAGATCATACCACATGGGCAAGATGACTAAAAAGCCTCGTTTTTCAGTAAGATGGAATAAGAGAGCAACTTGTTGGAAGTAATACATTTTGATGTGTGCTGTCCAATGAGTGCCGAGGCACGCAGTGGATATCATTATGCTCTTACTTCACAGATGATTTGAGTAGATGCTGAGTATATTTACTTGATGAAACACAAGTCTAAATTATTGAAAGGTTCAAGTAAATTCAGAGTGAAGTTGAAGATCTTCGTGACAAGATGATAAAATGTCTATGATATGATCATAGAGATGAATATCTGAGTTGCGAGTTTGGTACACAATTAAGACATTGTGGAAATTGTTTCACAACTAACACCGCCTGGAACACCATAGTGTGATGGTGTGTCCTAACATCATGACTGCACCCTATTGGATATGGTGCATGCCATGATGTCTCTTATCGAATTACCACTATCACTTATGGGTCAAGCATTAGAGACAACCACATTCACTTTAAATAGGGCACCACGTAATTCCGTTGAGATGACAGCGTATGAACTATGGTTTAGACAAACCTAAGCTGTTGTTTCTTAAAAGTTTGGGGCTGCGACGCTTATGTGAAAAGGCTTCAGCCAGATAAGCTCGAACCCAAAGCTGATAAATACATCTTCATAGGACACCCAAAAACAGTTGGGTATACCTCCTATTTCAGATCCGGAAGCAAAAGTGATTGTTTCTAGAAACGGGTCCTTTCTCTAGGAAAAGTTTCTCTCGAAAGAATTGAGTGGGAGGATGGTGGAGACTTGATGAGGTTATTGAACCGTCACTTCAACTAGTGTGTAGCAGGGCACAGGAAGTTGTTCCTGTGGTGCCTACACCAGTTGAAGAGGAAGCTGATGATAGTGATCATGAAACTTCGGATCAAGTCACTACTAAACCTCGTAGGTTGACAAGGATACATACTACTTCAGAGTGGTACGTAATCCTGTCTTGGAGGTCATGTTGCTAGACAACAATGAACCTATGAGCTATGAAGAAGCGATGGTGGGCCCGGATTCCGACGAGTGGCTCGAGGCCATAAAATCCAAGAGAGGATCCATGTATGAAAACAAAGTATAGACTTTGGAAGAACTACTTGATGGTCGTAAGGCTGTTGGGTACAGATGGATTTTAAAAGAAAGTGTAAGTGCATCTAGTGCCCCTTAGTGATTTTTGGTGTATTGAAGACTTATAGGTTAAGGGACTAATGCGTTTGTGAGTGTACACAAGTCTATAAGTCTATGAGGAGTTTGATATTTACAGAGAAAGTCGACCCCTAAAAATGAATATCTTCGACTGAAGATTTTGGTATTCCTGAAGACTTTCATGAAGACTTTGAAAGTGAAGAAATTGGTGTGTCCGTGAAGACTTGATATTCATGCGAGGAATATGAAGCTTGAAGACTTTCGTTTTCATAGTTTTGTTTTTCTCTTTCTTGAGTCATAGGAAACACCGTACTGTTAAAGGGGGTTGAGGAAATACTAAGGAAAAATTTCCAAGTGATGCTCAACTCAAAATCCTACACCTACCAAACCCTTCGAGTGAAGCCTTTGGAAATCTCATACAGTTCAGTCAATTTCTTCAGTGACAGAGACGAAGTTCTTCTAGTCGCTGAGGAATTTGTTCTGACTGAGGAGTTAGGAATTCGCTAGTGCGGATTGCCTACACAGTGAGGAACATGATAGCCCTGATGAATTTGATAGTCAAATTTCCGACCGTTGCTGTGCTACGCGCCAGCTGTCCCAAAATATCTTATCCACCTAACGGTCATATCAGACAAGGGCATTTATGTCTTATCATGTCGGGTTGCTCCCTAGGCTATAAATAGCCGCCCCCTACAACCACTAGTTGGTTGGCTGCTCCGAGAGAAACTGACACTTGTCATTTGAGAGCAACCCATCCTCCGAGGACTTTGAGTGAAAATCATCAAGTGAGGAAAAATCCAAACCCAAACACCTACAAACCCAAAGTGATTGAGCATCACTGAAGAGATTGATCCTGCGTGGATCCGACGCTTGTTACCTTTGAAGACCGTGCTTCCTCCAGACGGTTAGGCGTCATGGTCTAGAGCATCCAAGAGGAATTGTGGATTGCGGAGTGACCGAGTCTGTGAAGGTTTGGAAGTCGCCTGAAGACTTACCACGAGTGATTGGACGAGGTCTGTGTGACCTTAGTTCAAGGAGAATACGGTGAGGACTTGGTGTCCTGAGTTGCGTGCTCAGCGACTGGGTGTCCGGGACTGTGTGTCCTCGAGTTTAAATACTCAGCCGCTCCAACCAGACGTACAACTGAGACAGCAATTGGAACTGGTCTACCAAATCATTGTCTTCACCAACCTTACTGGTTCTATTTCCTCAACTCTTTCATTTCCTCATTACTGTGTTGAGTGATTGTTCATATCTGTGTTTGAAGACTTTGACTGAAGACTTTCTCAATTTCCTCAGTTCAATTTCTTCAGTCTGTTTGTCTTCATCTTGTGTTATCCTGTGTTTACGCTTCCTGTACTCTGTGCTTGTCTTCATTTCATCATGATGACTATGTCTGTATCCTGTTATGCTTACTTCTGAGTACTTATTCCGCTGCTAGTAGTTCTTCGCTAAGGAATTTCCGCACCGGCAAATTCCTCAGTGAAGAATTCATAAAAATCACCTATTCACCCCCCTCTAGTCGATATAACACACTTTCAATTGGTATCAGAGCAAGGTACTCCCTTTTTTTGTGTGATTTTGGTTTAACCACCTGGAGTTCTAGTTATGTCGACCGCAGGTATGATCAAGGTCTCCGCTGGGTGTCCTACCTTCGATGGCACAGACTACCCCTACTGGACGAATAAGATGCGAATGCATCTTGAAGCAATTGACAATGATCTCTGGTATGTTGTGGAAAATGGTGTTCCCTCAGTCACACCTTCCCTAAATGCTGTTGATGTGAAGAGATTCAAGCAACTCGATTCTCAAGCGAAGAATATCATATGTGGCCATCTGAGCAAAGGACAGTATGGAAGAGTGGGTGCTTTGGAAACTGCTAAGCTTATCTGGGATAGGCTCTCCAAAGTAAACTAAGGAGTCTCAACTCAACGTGACTCTCGTGTTGACGTTCTTCGCAATATCTTCAACCGCTTCAAAAGACTCGACAATGAAAATATTCAGCAAACCTTCGATCGCCTCACTGACATCTCAAATGAGCTTCAAGCGCTTGGCGCCACTGACATCACCGACCATGAGGTGGTGAAGAAATTGTTGAGATCGCTAGATTCTTCATTTGATACTCTGGCACTGATGATACAAGAATGTGCTGATTACAAGTCACTTGATCCCGCTGATATCCTCGAGAGGCTAAATACTCATGAGTTCCAGCTTGCTGAAAAGAGAGATCTCTATGGTTCAAGCTATGGCAAAACACGTGCTCTGAAGGCCAAGGCTGTGTCTGAATCTGAATGTGAAGATTCTAGTAGTAGCCTTGGTGATCCTGAAGAATTGAGCCAGGAGCTAGCACTGCTCATGAAGAAGTTCCAGAAGTTCTCAAGACGTGGTCGCTTTGGAAAATCCTCAAGAAGCAGTGATTCCTCATCAAGTGACTATAAGAGAAGACTTTGCCACAAATGCAAGAAACCTGGTCACTATATTCAGGATTGTCCTCAGTGGGAAAAGGAAATAAAGAAGTAGAAATACAAGGATTACAGTTCTGATGACGCTAAGAAGAAGAAGAAATCTTCAAAATCTTCATCATCAAAATCCTCGAAGTCTTCATCTCACAAGAAGAGCAGCTCCAAGAAGGCTCGAGCATTCATTGGCAAGGAAATGGACTCTGAAGCTGAATCTGAGGAACATGAGGAAGAGGAGGCATCTGAGGAGTCCGAGTCTGGTGTGGCGAGTCTGGCTCCCGCTACTGCTTTCGTCAGCAAGTCTATCTTCAACTCTGAAGAAATTGACCACACCAACAAGGCTGACGAAGACAATGATGACTACGCTCCCACCTATTTCTTCATGGCAAAGGGTGCCAAGGTAACAAAATACCCCTCCTCTGAATCTAGTGAGGATGAATCTGATGAAAATCTTAAGCCTAGTTACTCTAAACTTGCTAAGATTGCTGTGAAACAACAAAAGGCTATTGAAAAACTTCAAAACATGCTAGACAAAAGTGATGATATGTTGGGTGATAAAATGACCGCACTAAAGACTTAACTGAAAATCTTCAGAAACTTCAGTCTAAGTTTGACAACCTTCAAAGTCATCATAAAACTCGCTTATCTAATCACGAGAAGCTTTCCTATGAATTTCTTCAAATGAAGCAAGATCTTGAGAAGCTAAGAGTGAGTTATGAAGATCTTCAGAAGGAGAGCGATTCATTGCTTGCTCAACAAGTCAGCGCTTCTCAGGAAGGATTTGTTCCTCCATGCTTAAAGTGCATTGAACGTGAATCTGCTAATTCATCACCTGAATGTTCAAATGCTTCAACTGTTACAAATTCTTCACCTGCCTCTGCTATCACTAATTCCTCATCTAAGGACATTGCTAGTATCACTGACGATGCAGGGCTGAAGGAATTGTACATGACAGGCATGTACAAAAGCCTCGAAGGGCATCAGATTCTTTGTGATGTGCTCAAAAAGCAGATCCTCAACAGAAACCCTAGGAAAGAGGGTATTTCCTTTGAGAGGAAACTCAATGCTGATGGAACATATTGGAAGCCTGAGCAGTACCCCAAAACCTCATGGGTTGCTGCAAAGGGACCTCCAGTTGATCCATCCAACTTATCTGGCTTTACATGTGAATCTCCTCATTCTTCTGATGAGTCATTTGACTCCAACTATAAACTGTTCAAAAATCAGAATGGTGAAGTATTTGCTAGATATGTTGGGACTAACTGCAGGAACAGTTCCCCTTTGAAGAAAATCTGGGTTCCCAAAAGTTATGTTGAAAGTCTTCAGGTGAATGTCCTCATGACACCACCTGTGAAGAAGAGGAACCCTAGATCAAACTCTTCATATGGACCTAATTCTTCATATGGATCCAAGTCTTCATATGGACAAAATTCTTCACGTGGATCAAATTCCTCAAATGGATCAAAGTCCTCATATGATTATCATCGTGCTAACAACTCTGTTTCGCAGGGTAGAGCTAAGGGCTATGAATATGCGCATTATTCTTCAAATCACTATGTTCATAAGTCCTTGAAGAATTTCTCTGCTTATTCATATGCTTACCCTAACCCCTCTTATGTGAAACGAAATGGATTGGCCTCTATGCCCCCTTTCTCATATGGTGCTCGCAGAGTGATGAACTCTTTGCCACCCCTTCAGATGTGGGTTGTGAAGAAAAAAGAACTAATCTCTTATGCAGGGTTAGGTCTCCAGACGTGCTTTAAACGTCTGAAGAATTTGCTGGGGGCCTGACAAAAATGCCTGAAAGGACGCAGGCGAATCATGATGAAATGAACTTTCATTTCACACGTCCTCATACTGAAATATCTGTTTTACTGCTTGATGAAATTCATTTGATGTACTTGATATCATATTCTTCACTGATGAAGTATATGTGATCGTAAGTTGCACTAATTCATCTGCAGGATGATCAGCCCAAAGCCAACGAGTGGGTTCTAAATAGTGGATGTACAAATCACATGACGGGTGACAAGAGTCTATTGATGGATGCTCCTTTATCACCGTCACATCTGAAGCATATAATCTTCGCTGACAAAGGCAAAAGTCAGGTATTGGATCTAGGTAAGGTTGCGATCTCAAAGGACCGACACATGGACAAAGTCATGCTTGTCGAGTCCTTAGGATACAACCTCATGTCTGTCTCAATGCTTTGTGATCTTGATATGGTTGTTGTCTTTGGCAAGTATCGTTGTGTTGTGATCATGGAAGCTGACCATTCCAAAGTCTTCGAAGGCTTTAGGAGAGGAGATCTGTATATTGTTGATTTCTCTACAGGACCACAACCAGCCGTGTGCTTACTTGCAAAAGGTTCAGAAGGCTGGCTATGGCATCGACGACTTGGTCATGCTGGCATGAGGAATCTGAACACGGTCGCGAAGAAGAAGCATGTCATTGGCATTGAGAATGTCAAATTCCTCAAGGATCACTTATGCGGAGCTTGTGAAGCTGGAAACATGACAAAGGCCAAGCATCCAGCGAAGACTATCATGACCACTACTCGTCCATTTGAATTGCTTCACATGGATCTCTTTGGTCCTAATCATTATTCTGCTATTTCAAATGATGCTTCTCTATATGGCTTTGTTATTGTTGATGACTATTCTCGTTACACATGGGTACACATTGTCACTTACAAACATGAAGTGCAGGAAATCTTCAAACAATTTTCCTCGAGGGCTTCAACCAACTTTGGTGTGAAGATCAAGCACATCAGAACTGACAATGGGACCGAGTTCAAGAATTCCGGTCTTGATGGCTATCTTGATGAACTTGGTATTACTCATGAGTTATCTGCTCCTTATACTCAGCAGAATGGCGTCGTGGAGCGCAAGAACAGAACCCTCGCTGAAATGGCCCGCACTATGCTTGATGAATACAAGACGCCTCGTCATTTCTGGACTGAGGCAATTGATACTGCATGCCACGTCATCAATCGGCACCTGAGGATTCTATCAAGTTCAAGGCTACTGAGTATGTTATTCCTACCGAAGAATCTACTGAAGAATTCATTCCAGAATGTGAAGAAAATCGAGCTGGTGCACCTGATGAAAATGCTAAAGAAAATGGTGCTGAAGAAAATGTTGATCAAATTCCTCAACGACAACCAGCTCATCCTCGCATTACAAAAGAAGTGCAAGTGGAAAAGATCATCGATGACATTCGAGTGCCAGGTCCTCTCACACGCTCAAAAGCTTCACATTTATCTAACTTTTGTGGGCACTATGCTTTTGTCTCTATTACAGAGCCCACTAAGGTAGATGAAGCATTTCTGGAGCCTGAGTTGATTCAGGCCATGCAAGAAGAATTACATCAGTTCGAGCTCAACAATGTCTGGGAACTGGTCAAACGTCCAGATCCTCGCAAGCATAATATCATCTGCACAAAGTGGATCTACCGCAACAAGCAAGATGAAAATGGCATTGTGGTGAGGAATAAGGCACGACTTGTAGCTCAAGGCTACACACAGGTTGAAGGAATTGATTTCGATGAAACTTTTGCACCTGCTGCTAGACTTGAGGCTATTCGCATATTACTTGCTTATGCTAACCATCATAATATCACTTTATATCAAATGGATGTGAAAAGTGCATTCCTCAATGGTAAGCTTGAGGAAGAAGTATATGTTGCTCAACCCCCAGGTCTTGAAGATCCAAAGAATCCTGACAAAGTCTTCAGACTCAACAAGGCCCTCTATGGCCTCAAGCAGGCCCCTTGGGCGTGGTATTATACTTTGAAGGAATTCTTCGTGAAGAATGGCTTCACACCCGGTTCACTCGACCCTACTCTCTTTACTAAATCTTATGATGGTGAACTGTTTGTGTGCCAAATATACGTTGATGATATTATCTTTGGCTGTACTGACCAACGTTATAGTGATGAATTTGCCTATATGATGAGTGAAGAATATCAAATGTCTATGATGGGAGAGTTGAAATTCTTCTTAGGTCTTCAAATTCGTCAACAACACAATGGCATATTCATATCTCAGGAGAAATACCTCAAGGATGTTCTGAGGAAATTCGGCATGCAAGATTGCAAAGGCGTCAAAATTCCTATGCCCACAAATGACCATCTATGCACTGATGAAAATGGTATTGACTTCGATCACAAGGTATACCGCTCCATGATTGGCTCTTTATTGTACTTATGTGCATTTAGGCTAGATATAATTCTTAGTGTTTGCATGTGTGCCCGATTTCAAGCTACACCGAAGGAATCACACCATAAGGCTGTGAAGCATATTCTTCGATATCTAGCTCACACACCAACACTAGGATTATGGTACCCCAAGGGCTCAACCTTTGATCTCATTGGATATTCTGACTCTGACTATGCTGGTGATCGTGTGGACTGCGAGTCGACATCTGGTACTTGTCATTTCCTCGGACGATCTTTGGTCTGTTGGTCCTCGAAGAAATAGAACTGCGTATCTATGTCTACTGCTGAAGCTGAATACATTGCCGCTGGTTCTTGTTGTGCTCAATTGCTATGGATGAAGCAAACCCTCAAGGACTATGGCGTCAACGTGAAGAATGTGCCTCTCCTCTGTGACAATGAGAGTGCCCTCAAGATTGCTCACAACCCAGTTCAGCACTCGAAGACAAAGCACATTCAGATTCGTCATCATTTTCTTCATGATCATGTGTTGAAGGGCGACATCTCCATCGAGCACGTGAAGAATGAAGAACAGCTAGCCGATATCTTCACAAAGCCCTTGGATGAGAAGAGATTTAGCAAGTTGCGGTGTGAGCTAAATATCCTAGAATCTTCGAATGTTCTTTGAAAAAGGACACTCATCCTGACACTTATGCAAAATTGATGACTTAGATGTGCAACACATGAAGAAATGTTTTTCTTCAATCAATGAAAAATAACACTCTAAGTGTGAAGAAATTAATGAAGAATTTGATTCTCAGAACCCTACGACAATTGTACGCGGTGTCTGAAATCATCATTCTTATACGGTGGGTCACGCCACCACCAAAGTTGAAAATCTTCATTTTTTAAATTACTCAGTTTTTGAAATTCTTCAGTTTTTCAAATTCTTCAACTTTGCAAAATCTTCACTGGTTCCAATGTTTTTCTTCATTGGGTATATATATATATATATATATATATATGAGTTTATGTCCTCTACAGCATTCACTTATGGCTATTTCTTCAAGTTGCTTCTTTTACTAAGTGAATGTGATCGGAACCTTCCCCCTCTATGCTATACTCAACCCAATCTATTCACAAATTCTTCATGTGCGTTCTATTTGAAACTCGTTCAAAATCTTCACTGTGTCCTTGACAGCTGAAGAATTTGCGAACGGAACTTTAAAACTAATCTTATCCAAATTTTTGGTTTTACCGCTCAAACCGTTCCGGATCCCACGATAGACTTATCTATTCACCCACGATCTAACACGATCTCCACTTCTCAGTACGTGGGTGACACATGTCAAGCGAAGGAGAAGGGTCAGGGGCATGTTCGTCCTAAATCTTCGGGCAAACAGTTTTTCACTACCACTATAAATACCCCCTCTCCCCTTCCTCACTTCCTTTACTCCGCTCGACCGCTCTCTCTCTCGCTCGAGCTTCTCAAACCCTAGCACCGCCGCTACTCCATCGTCACCGGTGAGGAAGAGCTTCACTGCCTCGACCTCGTCGCCATTGTACTCGCGCCGACCGCGGAAATCTTCACTCCGTCGCCGCTGTAGCTGTCTTCCTCCGCCAATTTAGGGCGTGGACGATCTACACCGACGAACTTCACTGTTCTACTTCACAGTTCGTCGTGTTCTTCATCCAGGGTAATCAGAAGTTACTTTTACTACCCCTTTTGATTCAAAATTTCACTACAAAATCTTCAAAGGTGTTTTATTCTTCAAATCCTCACACACAAAACACCTCACTAGTCATCTGTTCTTGATTCGTTTCTCTAAGCATCGTTTTTCTTCAAGATTCCTCAATTGTGTGGATCCTTGATCTATACAACTTTGGAACGTAAGACAAAGAATGCTCAGTGAAATTCTTCAAGGCTCATCTGGTCAAATTCCTCAAACTTGTTCTTTTTGAAAAACCTTCTGAGAACGCATATGACCTCTCCAAATTCCTCGCAACTATACTCTGTTCACAGGTACTCATGTCCGCTGCTGAATCACTAGGTTCTTATCAACTTAACTCATTTGCAGCGTTCCTCGAAGAAAAGTTGCATACTTCTTCAAAGAATTCGATTGTTCAAATTCCTCATATGAAAAATATGGCTGATGGTAAGAAGCCGCAGAAAGGAGGAAAGAAGCCTGAGGTCATGACTACTTATGAAATCCCTAAGGACCTCTATACTGACTATTGCACACCCGATGAGGCCGAGTTCGGAAAAGAAAGCAAAACTCAGCGCAAGGTGCACATACAGAGGATTGAACGGAGATGGGCAAGAGAATGGAGGGAGTACAGATATGTGACTCCAAAGTATGTGAAGAAATTTGCACTTAATCCTCCATGCCCAAGAGTTCCATTGGCACCTGGCCAAGAAGCTGACCCCACCAGCATCAAGCGTGGTGAGGATTTTCCCGAAGAATGGTCCAAACGCCAAGCCAAGTTGGCGAGACAAGCCAAAGAAGCAGTGAGGAAATTCAATGAAGACTCTGCTGCTACTACTGCCACTGAGGCCTCTGTCAAGCCAAGAAAATCAATGGCAAAGAAGCCCGCTCACAGGCCAAGTGCTTCACCAACTATGCCCTCACGGCCAAGTTCCTCAGCAATGCCCTCACGGCTAGAATCTTCAAAGCCCTCACGACCAGATTCTTCAAAGCCCTCACGGCCAGTTCCAAATGCTGCTCCTGCTCCTCCAAAGTCCTCTGCTCCTCCCCCAAAGTCCCCAGCTGCTCCGGCAAAGTCCTCAACACCTGTATATCTGGCCACGTGCCAAAGGACTACATGCATCTCTATTGCCTCTGGTGCCTCAACGAGTTCCTCAGCTGCACCAAAGTCTTCATCAGGCCCCACTCTATATTGAAGACAAAGGCAACGGCTAGTCGAGGTCCTCGACCAAGTCTGAAGAAGAAACAGGTTGCCTTCCAAGTGCCATCTTACGATGAAGCTGATGATGATGAACTTGCAGAAATCATCAGAGACCGACATTAAAGCGCCGCTAGAGCCAAAGGCACAAATGTGCCAATGCTTTTGGATCCAAGGGTGATCCTTGATTACATTGATCTCTGGCACAAGGATCCAAATACTCCTATACCTGATTTCAATTTGACTCCTGGTCAAAGTCACATGCTCACCCATTTCATCATTGAAGAGAAATGAAAATTTGAGAAGGCCAGGCAGATCAAGAAGACTCAGTTCAGAAAGGAGAAGTTCCTGAAGAATAACGTTGTCAATATGACAACTGATGAACTCCTCAAGATTCAAGCTAAAATCAAAGCCCTTAGCGATGATTTCAATGCTTACTATGCTGATTGGCAAGGAGCCAAAGTCAGGTTTGTGAAACTGACTGAGAAATTCACAAATGTTGCAACCCCATCGCAACAAGAAATTCCTCAAGCTGAAGCGTCTGCTCAGCCAACTGAAGAACATGCCAGCACCGCTGATGACATTCAGGCTGCTGATGAAAATGCTAGTTCCAGGGTTGATGACTCCATTCCAGCCACTGAAGAAATTGCCAGGGCATCCACTAGTGGTGCGCTTGATGAAACTGAAGAAGTCAGGACAACTGCATCAGTTCAGTTGCGCCTGAGGAAATTCAACCAGATTCCTTAGCTCCTCCAGCGCCTACACCAACTCCTATTCTTCCATCTGCATCAGATGTGAGGAAGACTAAGGCTGCAGAGCGAGCTGCTGTGAAGAAAAGGAAAGCATCCAGTGCTTCAGAATCTTCAGCTCCAAAGAAGATGAAGCCTCTGGCAAGCTCTATTGAAAATCCAATTGATGCTGTTATGATTTCCACCATGCCATCAAAGGACCTTGTTCCTTTTGGTGAGGAATATGTGATCCCTAGCGGATCTGATGAAGAACCTCAATCTGCTGCTTCGTCAGAGCAGGTTGATGAAGAAATTGAAGTGGATACGATCCCTTCAATGAATGTTGCTTCCTCACCAATGCCTCAGTTCACAGCTGAAGAGGCTGGCGTTGAAGAAAATGAAGATGAAGACATGGACATTGGCTGCACAACACCCATGATGAATGATGACTTTTGGGAAAGTCAGCACCCCAATTCTCCAGTCTTCACCCCACTACAACAAATACCTCAGTCCCCTGCACCAACAGTTCAAGTGGGCTCTGAAGAAACTTATCCCACCTCGTCTGTTTATGAAGACATTCCAGCCGCTAGTGCTGAAGAAACTGCTATTGTTGAACCTTTGAACACGCGGACTGCAACTGAAGAGGAACCGGAAATTCCTCAGCCCGAAGAACCTGAGATTGCGATTCCTGAGGTTGTGATGCAACTCACTGACATTCCAGTGCCCAAGCCAACGAATCCATTCTCAAAGAAGCAAAAGTTCAAGGCTGAAGATTTCTTCAGCGAGCATGTATTCTTCACAGATTACAACCCCTATGACTCTGCTCACATAAGGAAGAGGCGTTTCTGGACTGCTAGTCAAGCTAATTTCTATTCCTCAGTACAGTTCGACAAAGACAAAGTCTTCAATCATGAACATATTCCTCATGTGGACATGGAGTCTCTTCCGTGCTTCGAGCCAGTCCTTAGTGTTCTTCATGATGCTGGATTGCTAAATTTCTGCACTGACATCTATGACTGGAATGAAGAACTCATTCTTCAATTCTATGCAACGCTGCACATCACAGGAAACTCTGAAGATGTGAATTCATGGGTGCTAGACTGGATGTCTGAAAATACTCACTACAAGGCACCAGCAACTGAATTGCTTCGTGCCCTCCCACTCAGTCCTCCCCTTGACGGTGCTCGTTGCGTCTACAGTGAACCTGAGCTTTCAAATCATTTCACGCAAGTGCTGATGAAGCCTTTGAAGCTAGGGCAGGCTCCTCGAACCAAATTCCTCGTCAAGGAATTACTATATGTGCCTCGGACTGGCTATCACATTCTGACGAAGACAATGAGTCCTATCAAAGGCCACGACTCAAATGATGAAGAAGTCATTGGCATCATGAAGAACATGCTTTTCAATATCATTCATGGCGTTCCCGTCAACTTCCATGATTTCTTCATGAGGACTCTGGCGTATATTGCTATGTCACCATTTGGCGCCATGGATTATGAGATTCATCGGGACAAGGGCTTCACTAAATTACAAAGCTGACACTTTGAACCATGGCAGCTACTTGCCTCCGATTGAAGTCCTCAAATAGACATATTCCTCAGCTGATGACAAAGGCAAGGCAACTGCTGTGATAGATGAAGGCATTCGTCCATTGGATGGTCAATTTCACCAGGCTGCATCCTACTCCACCAATGATGACTCTGCCACACATGACTCTGCCGCCAAGCAAAATCGTCAAGCCACAGCTCGCAGGGTGATGACTGATTGTGAGTTACTCCTCAGTCTTCATCAGAAGGTTGATCGCAATCATCAATGGGTCAAGCGTCAGTTTGGTTCAATTCTTCACAACATGACATCAACACACAATGCAGTGAAGAAAAACCACTACTACCTCCATGAAACCTTCAACCGTACCTGGGCTGTTCTATCACATGTCTACAGCGCTGCAGATCTGAAGAATATGGGTCTCAAGGAAGAATTTGACTGGTCTGCACCTCCACCGAAGAAATTCAAGAAGGTCAAAGTTCCTTCCTTGGTGGCCAGCTCCTATTCTTCATCACGCGACACTGATGAAAATGAAGATTTGGACGACACTGCGGCAGGCCCTACTACGACTACCGACCCCGACAACGCTGGCGCTCCTCCATCAACTTGATATTCTTGAGGGGCGTTAGCCCTCAGTTTCGATCCTTTTGGTCATTCGATGACAAAGGGGGAGAAATTTGAGTTAGTCTTCAAGCGGGTCTATTATATGGGTGTTTTTTTGCTAAGTTACAACTCTCATTCTTCTGAAACTTTATTGGATCGAGTTGTAATCTTAAACCCGATGGTGCCTTGATACTTTTGATGCACTGTGCTTTGATACTCTTGATACGTTATTCTGCATGCTTGTTCCTCATTAACATTATTGCATGCATGCTGAATTTCATCAGGCACCATATTTCATCATGCATTTCAAATTCTTCATATTATATGTCAAATGCGTGTATGAATTACAAGATATAGGGGGAGATCTCCATGATTCAACTCTTCAAGTGTGTATCGCTTCAAAAGCAAATTCCTCACTATGCACATCTTCAGGGGGAGTTCTTCTATATCTTGCAATCAAATTCCTCAATATCAGTACTTACACTTCATATGTTTATCCCTGTTGAAAACTTAACTTATATTGTCATCAATCACCAAAAAGGGGGAGATTGTAAGTGCATCTAGTGCCCCTTAGTGATTTTGGTGTATTGAAGACTTATAGGTTAAGGGACTAATGCGTTTGTGAGTGTACACAGGTCTATAAGTCTATGAGGAGTTTGATATTTACAGAGAAAGTCGACCCCTAAAAATGAATATCTTCGACTGAAGATTTTGGTATTCCTGAAGACTTTCATGAAGACTTTAAAAGTGAAGAAATTGGTGTGTCCGTGAAGACTTGATATTCATGCGAGGAATATGAAGCTTTAAGACTTTCGTTTTCATAGTTTTGTTTTCATCTTTCTTGAGTCATAGGAAACACCGTACTGTTAAAGGGGGTCGACTAAATACTAAGGAAAAATTTCCAAGTGATGCTCAACTCAAAATCCTACACCTACCAAACCCTTCGAGTGAAGCCTTTGGAAATCTCATACAGTTCTGTCAATTTCTTCAATGACAGAGACGAAGTTCTTCTGGTCGCTGAGGAATTTGTTCTGACTGAGGAGTTAGGAATTCGCCAGTGCGGATTGCCTACACAGTGAGGAACATGATAGCCCTGAGGAATTTGACAGTCAAATTTCCGACCGTTGCTGTGCTACGCACCAGCTGTCCCAAAATATCTTATCCACCTAACAGTCATATCAGACAAGGGCATTTATGTCTTATCATGTCGGGCTGCTCCCTAGGCTATAAATAGCCGCCCCCTACAACCACTAGTTGGTTGGCTGCTCCAAGAGAAACTGACACGTGTCATTTGAGAGTAACCCATCCTCCGAGGACTTTGAGCGAAAATCATCGAGTGAGGAAAAATCCAAACCCAAACACCTACAAACCCAAAGTGATTGAGCATCACTGAAGAGATTGATCCTGCGTGGATCCGACGTTTGTTACCTTTGAAGACTGTGCTTCTTCCAGACGGTTAGGCGTCATGGTCTAGAGCATCCAAGAGGAATTGTGGATTTCCGAGTGACCGAGTCTGTGAAGGTTTGGAAGTTGCCTAAAGACTTACCACGAGTGATTGGACAAGGTCTATGCGACCTTAGTTCAAGGAGAATACGGTGAGGACTTGGTGTCCCGAGCTACGTGCTCAGCGACTGGGTGTCCAGGACTGTGTGTCCTCGAGTTTAAATACTCAGCCGCTCCAACCAGACGTACAACTGAGACAACAGTTGGAACTGGTCTACCAAATCATTGTCTTCACCAACCTTACTGGTTCTATTTCCTCAACTCTTTCATTTCCTTATTACTGTGTTGAGTGATTGTTCATATCTGTGTTTGAAGACTTTGACCGAAGACTTTCTCAATTTCCTAAGTTCAATTTCTTCAGTCTGTTTGTCTTCGTCTTGTGTTATCCTGTGTTTACGCTTCCTGTACTTTGTGCTTGTCTTCATTTCATCATGATGACTATGTCTGTATCCTGTTATGCTTACTCTGAGTACTTATCCCGCTGCTAGTAGTTCTTCGCTAAGGAATTTCCTCACCAGCAAATTCCTCAGTGAAGAATTCATAAAAATTGCCTCTAGTCGATATACTTACCTCTAGTCGATATCACCATGATGACTAGAAGAATTAATGGTGATATAATGCACTTTCAGAAAGACAGACAATGATGGTAAGTATCACCATTAAGAAAGCTCGACTTGTCGTTAAGATGTTTTCCGACAAGTTCAAGGAGTTGACTGCGATGAGACTTTCTCATTCGTAGCGATGCTAAGAGTCTGTTGGAATTATATTAGCAATTACTGCATGATTTATGAAATCTTGCAGATAGGATGTCAAAACATTGTTTCCTCGACGATATTCTTGAGGAAAGGTTGTATGTGATACAACCAGAAGGTTTTGTCAATCCCGAAAGATGCTAACAAGTGTGCAAAGCTCCAGCAATCCTTCTAGGGACTGGAGTAAGCATCTCGAAGTTGGAATATACGCTTTGATGAGATGATCAAAGATTTTGGGTTTATACAAAGTTTATGAGAAACTTGTATTTCCAAAGAAGTGAGTGGGAGCACTATAGCATTTCTGATGAGTATATGTTGTTGACACATTGTTGATTGGAAATGATGTAGAATTTCTCGAAAGCATATAGGGTTATTTGAAAAGTGTTTTTCAATGGAAAACCTGGATTAAGCTACTTGCACATTGAGCATCAAGATCTATTAGGATAGATCAAACCGCTTAATAGTACTTTCAAATGAATACATACCGTGACAAGATTTTGAAGGAGTTCAAAATAGATCAACAAAGAAGGAGTTCTTGGCCGTGTTATATGGTGTGAGTATTGAGTAAGACTCAAGACATGACCACGGCAGAAGAGAGAGAAAGGACGAAGGTCGTCCCCTATGCTTCAGACGTAGGCTCTATAGTATGCTATGCTGTGTACCGCATCGGAAGTGTGCCTTGCCATGAGTCAGTCAAGGGGTACAAGAGTGATCCAGGAATGGATCACAGGACAGCGGTCAAACTTATCCTTAGTAACTAGTGGACTAAGGAATTTTCTCGATTATGGAGGTGGTAAAAGAGTTCGTCGTAAAGGGTTACACCGATGCAAACTTTGACACTAATCCAGATTATTCTGAGTAGTAAACCAGATTCGTATAGTAGAACAGTTATTTGGAATAGTTCCAAATAGAGCGTGGTAGCTGCATCTAGGAGATGACATAGATCTGAAAGGTTCAGATCCGTTGACTAATAACCTCTCTCACAAGAGAGATATGATCAAACCCCATGGGTTTCGATTCATTACAATCACATAGTGATGTGAACTAGATTATTGACTCTAGTGCAAGTGGGGGACTGTTAGAAATATGCCCTAGAGGCAATAATAAAATGGTTATTATTGTATTTCCTTGTTCATGTTAATTGTCTATTATTCATGCTATAATTGTATTGACCGGAAACCGCAATACATGTGTGAATACATAGACCACAACATGTCCCTAGTGAGCCTCTAGTTGACTAGCTCGTTGATCAATAGATGGTCATGGTTTCCTGACCATGGACATTGGATGTCATTGATAACGCGATCACATCATTAGGAGAATGATGTGATGGACAAGACCCAATCCTAAGCCTAGCACAAGATCGTGTAGTTCGTATTCTAAAGCTTTTCTAAATGTCAAGTATCTTTTCCTTAGACCATGAGATTGTGCAACTCCCGGATACCGTAGGAATGCTTTGGTTGTACCAAACGTCACAACGTAATTGGGTGGCTATAAAGGTGCACTATGGGTATCTTTGAAAGTGTCTGTTGGGTTGGCACGAATCAAGACTGGGATTTGTCACTCCGTGTGACGGAGAGGTATCTCTGGGCCCACTCGGTAGGACATCATCATAATGTGCACAATATGATCAAGGAGTTGATCACGGGATGATGTGTTACAGAACGAGTAAATAGACTTGCCAGTAACGAGATTGAACAAGGTATCGGCATACCGACGATCGAATCTCGGGCAAGTACTATACCGGTAGACAAAGGGAATTGTATACGGGATTGATTGAATCCTTGACATCGTGGTTCATCCAATGAGATCATTGTGGAACATGTGGGAGCCAACATGGGTGTCCAGATCCCGCTGTTGGTTATTGGCCGGAGAGTTGTCTCGGTCATGTCTGCATGGTTCTCGAACCCTTAGGGTCTACACACTTAAGGTTCGATGACGCTAGGGTTATAGGGAAGTTATGTACGCGGTTTCCGAATGTTGTTCGGAGTCCCGGATGATATCCCGGACATCACAAGGAGTCCCGGAATGGTCCGGAGGTGAAGATTGATATATTGGACAAAGGGTTTTGGAGTCCGGAAGCATTCCGGAGGTACCGGGTGATGACCAGCATGACCGAAAGGTGTTTCGGGAGCCCCGGCAAGTGATGGGGGGGGGCTTCATGGGCCAAGGTGTAACGCCTCGGATTCGTTGCGCCAGGTGTCTACCAGTTATTCGCCGTCTTTGCCATGTCATTTGCTTGCGTGTTGTATTTTATCATGTCATCATGTGCATTTGATTTTGCATACATGTTCGTCTCATGCATCCGAGCATTTTCCCCGTTGTCCGTTTTGCAATCCGGCGCTCCTATGTCATCCGGCGTCCCCTTCTTGCCTCTCTTTGTGAGCGGGTGTTAAACATTCTCGGAATGGACCGAGTCTTGCCAAGCGGCCTTGGTATACCACCGGTAGACCGCCTGTCAAGTTTCGTGGCATTTGGAGTCCGTTTGATACTCCAACGGTTAACCGCGTAGCCCGAAACCCCCCTTTCTCTTTGCAGCCCAACACCCTTACAAAGTGGCCCAAAACCCATCTAAGTCCCCTCCATGCTCTCGGTCGTTCGATCACGATCGCGTGGCCGAAAACCGCTCCTCATTTGGAGTCTCCTAGCTCCCTCTACCTATATATTAGTCCCCTCCCCCGAATTCGCGGATGAACCTTAGCCATTTTCATCCCCGCGCCGCCGGACACGTCCGCCCGTGCCGAGCATGTCCGCCGGACACCTCAGCCCAACCAATCCCACCGCGACACGTTGCCTCCGCCTCCGTCTCCTCCAACCCGCAGCCGCCACGTCGCCTCCCAGCCGCCGCGGCCCGCCCGAGCCCTCGCGCAGCCCGTGGGGCCCATCCCGCGCCGCCGCCCGGCCCGCGCGTCGCGCCTCCCGCGCGCCCCTGCCCCCGTCGCCAGATCCCGCCGACCGCCGCCGTCCCTCGGCCGGCGCCGCCCGTCGTTGCATGCCCGCGCCGCGCGGAGCTCCT
>NC_041393.1:29159345-29251723 GCF_002162155.2 Triticum dicoccoides
CCGGCCCGAGGCCGCCGCCGCCTAGGTCGCTCGCCCCCTCGCGCCACAACCGCCGCCTCCAACGCCCCTGCGCCGCCGCGCCTCGCCGGAGCGCGCCGCCCGGCCGCCCCGCGAGCTCCCGGCCGCCCCGCGCCTCCTCCTCCGACCGCCGCCCCCGACCTCATCCGCCTAGTCCGGCCGGCCCCGCCGTCGTCGCCTCGCCGGAGTAGCTCGCCGGAGCTTCTCTCTGGCCGGATCCATCCCGCCTGGATGAGATCCACCACCTCACCGAACCAAACGCCTCCTCTGCGCCCTGGATCCCTCCGTCCCGTTCGTCCTCGTCCCGGTTGACTTTTCGGAGGGTAAAATTCGTCCAAGTCCCCAGTCTGTGTTAATTATCATGCCATGTTTATTGCATCGTATCTATGCATCCGTAGCTCCGTTTTGTGCGTGTAATATGAAAAATTGTTTGTCTCAACGAGTACTTCATTTCATTCCATTGCATCATGTTCATTTGAGTTCATCTTGATGCCTGAATCATCGTTGCAAGAGTGCTTCATGATGTTAATCTGCTGAAACTGTTATAACATGCTCATTTGTCATTTTTGCCATGTTTGATGTGTGCATCCTATGAGGTTGATGTCTACATGTGTTTTGATCTATGCTATGTCTTCTTTACAGAGGTGCTTACCATGTATTTTTGTGATCAATGTGGTAACTAGCACAAGCATGCAAACTAGGCTTCGTGATGTTGCTGATTTTAGTCCCTGTTCTGCTGTTATTTTTATGCCATGTAATCTTGATGCTACAGAGAGATCCATGCATATTTTGAGATACTTCATTAAGGATGTTTTTAACATATGGTTATTATATATCCATTCATGCCCTTGTTTGCAATTATGAAGTAGTCTAGCATGTTCTTTTCGTGCTCTACTTTTGCTTCAAAATGTTTCCTGGCAGATTGTTTACATGTTATTCAATTTTGCCAAGGTTGTTGTAGTTGATCCTTGCATGCTATGGACTTGTTCTTGCCTTGGTTTGTTTCATAAACATGTCTTATTGCTGATGCTATGCTTATCTTGTCATGCAATGACTTGTGGTGAGTGAATCGAGCTTGTTAAGTAGGGTACTTGCTGTTACTGTTTTGCTAGGCTGAATCTGTTATTTCGTGATGCTATGTAAACATGCTGCTACAAGTCATTCTATGCATAATCTGGAGATGTTCACTAAGGGTGTTTTGTTCTACATGTTATGCTCTATCCACCCATGCCCCTGGTTGCATTTATAGCCTACTGTAGCTTGTTGTTATCTTGCTCCAAAGTTGCTAAATAATGTTGTTGTCAGCCTGTTTACATTAAGTTCAGTTGTTGCCATGCTTGTTGTTAGTGATACATGTATCCTATGGACTTGCTATTGCCATGCTTAGGTTCACAAACATGTCTTCTTACTGTTGGTTGCCTTGCCATGCCATGTAATACTCTGTGGTGAGTGGTACAAGCTCACCAACATGCCTTCATAATTCTATTCCTGCCATGTATGAATCTGTAATATAACTTGCTATGTTTACATGGGTGCCATCATATTTTCTGATCCTTTTTGGCTCGTGGTCAGTAAGGGACTTTTGATCCATGCAATTAGTAGATTAATGCCATGCCTTTATTTGCCAATATAAGTTCCTGTAACATGTTGTTTGATAGCTCTAAACATTGCAACCTGATGTTATTTTCTGCAAAGTCTGAATTGTTATTACTTGCAATCTTGCCATGTGTGTTTGAACATGTTCTAGTAGTTTCTAGAGATAGCTCAGTGTTCATGTTTTGTTATGCTTTACCTGTACATCATGCCCATGCCTTTTGTTTTCTTGTTGAGGTCTTGTAGCATGTTGTTTTGGTGCTTGCAATATGCCTAGTTGTTGTTTTGGACAGATTGTTGCTATAACTTGTTTCATGTGTGTGTGTTGAATCGTTGCTCCGTTTTGAGTGTGCTCTATATGAAACTTTCTTAGAATTGCATGTAGCTTCATATTATCATGTTGCATCCTTGTTTTGAGGTGTTTGCTTGACGTTTGGGTGCATTTTGCATCAATGCCATGTTTAACTTGTTTTGCTCATATCTTCTAGGCCGTAGCCCCGAACTAAATGAACTTTATATGTAACTTGACTAGAATCTCGTGTAGATCATCTTGGTGCATCTTAACTTGCTGTTTAACAACTTGAACATAAGGTTTATTCAGATCTGGACCAACTTCGAAATTTGCATATGAGGACTTACCGGAATTGTTATATGTTGTTCCCGGCCTCATTTAAACTTGCCTTGATGTGTTGCTCTTGTTTGCATCATCTCTTGCCATGAGTAGCTTCATGTAGCCTTTTCATGCATCATGCTTGTTGTGCATCATGCCTTGTTCATGTGTGGTGTGTTTACTATGTTGGGTGCTTCTTCTTGATAGTTCCCGTTTCGTTGCGATCGTGAGGATTCGTTCGTCTACGGTTGGTTCGGCTTCATCCGTTCTTCTTCTTCATGGACTCGTTCTTCTTCCTTGCAGGATTTCAGGCAAGATGACTGCTACCCTGGATCTCACTACTATCATTTCTATGCTAGTTGCTTTGTTCTATTGCTTTGCTGCGTTACCTATCTTTTGCTCATCAAGCCTCCCATATTGCCATGAACCTCTAACCTTTGATACCTTTCCTATGCAAACCATTGTTTGTCTATGTTACCGCTTTGCTCAGCCCCTCTTATAGCGTTGTTAGTTGCAGGTGAAGTTGAAGATTTCTCCATGGTGGACAGGATTTTTGGTTGGGATATCACAATATCTCTTATATTATTAATGCATCTATATATTTGGTAAAGGGTGGAAGACTCGGCCTTTTGCCTGGTGTTTTGTTCCACTCTTGCCGCCCTAGTTTCCGTCATACCGGTGTTATGTTCCCGGATTTTGTGTTCCTTATGCGGTTGGGTGATTTATGGGACCCCCTTGATAGTTCGCTTTGAATAAAACTCCTCCAGCAAGGCCCAACCTTGGTTTTACCATTTGCCTCACCTACCCCTTTTTCCCTTGGGAGTCGCGCTCTCGAGGGTCATCTTTATTTTACCCCCCCGGGCTAGTGCTTGTCTAAGTGTTGGTCCAAACCGAGCGATGTCCGGCGCCCCCTGGGCAATCAGGGTCTATGCCAACCCGACGTCTGGCTCATCCGGTGTGCCCTGAGAACGAGATATGTGCAGCTCCTATTGGAATTTGTCGGCACAGTGGGAGGCTTTGCTGGTCTTGTTTTACCATTGTCAAAATGTCTTGTAAACCGGGATTCCGAGTCTGATCGGGTCTTCCTGGGAGAAGGTATATCCTTCGTTGATCACGAGAGCTTGTCATGGGCTAAGTTGGGACACCCCTGCAGGGTATAATCTTTCGAAAGCCGTGCCTGCGGTTATAGGCAGATGGGAATTTGTTAATGTCCGGTTGTAGATAACTTGACACCAGATCCGAATTAAAATGCATCAACCGCGTGTGTAGCCGTGATGGTCTCTTCTCGGCGGAGTCCAGAAAGTGAACACGGTTTCTGGGTTATGTTCGACGTAAGTAGGAGTTCAGGATCACTTCTTGATCATTGCTAGCTTCACGACCGTTCCGCTTGCTCTCTTCTCGCTCTTATTTGCGTATGTTTGCCACCATATATGCTTAGTCGCTGCTGCAACCTCACCACTTTACCCCTTCCTTTCCTATTAAGCTTTGCTAGTCTTGATACCCATGGTAATGGGATTGCTGAGTCCTCGTGGGTCACAGATTACTACAACAACAGTTGCAGGTACAGGTTTTGCAATGATCATGACGCGAGAGCGATGTTTGCTTGTTTTGGAGTTCTTCTTCTGCTTCTTCTTTGATCAGGGGATAGGTTCTAGGTCGGCAGCCTGGGCTAGCAGGGTGGATGTCGTTTGAGTTCCTGTTTATGTTTCATCCGTAGTCGGATGTTGATCTCTTGTATGATGTTGTGTATTCGTGTGGCATTGTATGCCTTTTGTATGTATCCCCATCTATTATGTAATGTTGATGTAATGATATCCACCTTGCAAAAGCGTTTCAATATGCGGGTCTATCCTTGGTGGGACCTTCGAGTTCCTTTTGGATAGGGTCGCATATTGGGCGTGACACAAGGGAAGGGGGCAAACCAGCCCACTAAGGGGCTGTGCGCCCCCTCACCTATTCCCACGTGACCAGGGGGTTTGGGGCGCCCCATCTAGGGTTCCCACCTCCTGGCTTGGGGGCCAAGTCACCCAAAGGGGAGATCCCATCTGCCCTGGCCGCCGCCCCCCTAGGGGAAACCCTAGGGCGCCTCCCCCTCTCCCTTCCCCCTATATATAGTGGAGGTTTTGGGGCTGCCCAACACATGAGTCTCTCTCTCCCAAGGCGCAGCCCTACCTCTCTCCCTCCTCGTCTCTCGTAGTCCTTGGCGAAGCCCTGCTAGAGTACCGCGCTCCTCCACCACCACCACACCGTCGTGCTGCTGCTGGACGGAGTCTTCCCCAACCTCTCCCTCTCCCCTTGCTGGATCAAGGCACGGGAGACGTCATCGGGCTGCACGTGTGTTGAACGCGGAGGCGCCGTTGTTCAGCGCTTAGATCGGAATCGACCGCGATCTGAATCACCACGAGTACGACTACCTCATCCGCGTTCTTGCAACGCTTCCGCTTAGCGATCTTCAAGGGTACGAAGATGCACTCCCTCTCTCTATCGTTGCTAGTCTCTCCATAGATTGATCTTGGTGATGCGTAGAAAATTTTGAATTTCTGCTACGTTCCCCAACACTACCGTTACCATAAAAACCCCACCCGCTCGGACGAACCATAGTCACTCTCAGTCCTCTCGCCCTCTCCGCTCCCCTCATGTCTTCTCCACTTCCTCTCCTAATCTCCCCGCCTCCTTCGCCATGGCCAGGTCTAGCCACGACTCCGGCAGCAAGACCGATCCGATGGACTTGGACGACCTCGTGAAGGAGGACGCCGGTTCTAGCAGCGACGTGTCCGACGATGAGAAGCTCCTGCTCTGCAATGCCATCTAGCTTTTGTGGTTGGACACCGACGGGAGCTCGAGCTCCGTCTCGTTTGCCGCCAGCTCCTCCGGGTCGCACTGATGCAATGCATGCCGTGTTCGCATGTCCCGCTCTGCGCCGCTCCAGATCTTGGAGCCGGGCGGCCATCTCCCCTTCCCCTTTGTTGCTAGCACCGCCCGGGAAGCGCTGGGTGCTTGTGGGCTCTCGTGGGGATACACATGCCATATTCAGAGGCGAAGGCAGCCCAGCGTGCACGGCAACGGGCCGCGGCCATGGTGGAGCCCAACTCTTCCAGCCAATGTGCACTGTCGGTCCATGTCGACCCGGAGAAGGCACTCCTCTACGAGGTTATGCGGTATTCGCTGACCATGGAGGAGTCCAACGCTAGGCGCCTTCAGTGCAAAAACGGAAAGGAACTCTGGCTCGGGCTTGAAGCTTCCTAGCGCCCCGCAAGGGAGAAGGGGGCCGCCAAATGAGCTAAATTTTTATCATAATGTCTAGTATAAAATTAAGGAATTTTGGCTATGATATTTCTTTTACTTGCGTTATAAAAATAAAAACCAAACCATGGAAGATATTGCAATGAGAAGGTGGTAGATATAAGTGAGAAAAACACATGCCCATAGAATTCCTTATGTTGAAAATGTTGAAATGCTCAAAATTAGTACAATCCACTATTTAGTGTGTGGGCATCAAACGAACCATCATCTTAAAATTGAACAAAACTTTGTAAAAATAGTCTAACAATTATGTCTTGAATGAAGTGTTTTTTTTGTTGGAGATAAATTATAAACACTGTTTGAGCAACAGATCAACTCTCAAGCTTAATAAACATGAACAAAAAGTAAAAGGCTACTAAAGAAGATCGTCATTGCTGCCAAAAGTCAATGCCTTCCTGGGATTGTTAAATGCTCGTTTCTTCGTTCTTGGCGATGACCCATCTTCGTCCGAGCCCCCCTCACCCCTATCCCTGAACTCACATGAATTTCTGTTTTGTTCGTACATACCCTATCCAAAATCGTAGAATGGTAGTTAGATCAACATAGAAATGATCTTGGGGATTCATGTCCGCTTCTTCTGGCAGACCTTGCCGGCGATGGGAATGGTAAGATAGGGGGATGGATTGGTGATGGGAAGATCTGCTGGGGGGCATGGCCGAGGTAAACAACGACAATGGGGTGAGCACGGTGGAAGCATGCGGCGGCGCTGAGGCGGACATGGGGGAGGTGGACAGCGGCGCCATTGCAGCCATGGAGGAGGTGGACAGAGGCCCTGGGCAGGTCATGGCGCACATGGACGGCGGCGCTAGGTCGGCCATGGCGGAGGTGGACGGCGGCGACGTGGCCATGGCTGAGCCATGCGGCGGCCCATAATCCCCGCGGCGGCGTGGCTGGCTAGGTAGATACGTGGGTTCGATGTGGGCACCGCGGGCTATCGTGTCACGGATTTACCCTCGAAAAAACAAACTGGTCCCACTAAAATATTGTAATGGTCCCACCATTACATATAATTTTCCGTAATTTTAGTTTTATAACTCCTCGTAACTCCTATTTTCCCACCGTCAGATCAGGGTGGACGGACGGCTCATAAAATCGCCAATCACTGTAACAGTTATATTATTATTTATAGCATGACTTTGTTTTTAAGAGGATATCAATTTTTGTTATTGAGAGGATGGCGTTTTAATTATATATAGGATGACATTTTTATTTTTAATGGCATGCTAGTTTTATTACTAAGTGCATGAGATTTTTATTAGTAATAGGATGGCATTATTATTTCTGCGAGGATGACATAAAAGAATGAGATTTTTTATTTTTGATGTCATGAAATTTTTATTTTGGGGGCTTATCCAGATAAAACATTTTTATCTATAGGATGGCAGTTTTATAAAGTCGCATGCTAATTTTTATTATTATTTTCAGAGCATGAAATTTGTAAATGTAAGAATTTGTGTGTATTTTTTTCGTTCATGGAATTTTGTATCTAGCGGATGGTAGTTTTAAAGTTTAGCATGACAATTTTTATTTCGTAGATCATTCAAACTTTTTTTCATACTCATTGTTAATTTAAAAATTAGAGAGATCACAACTTTTATAAAGTTGCATGGCATTTTTTCATAAATTAGATCATGGTAATTAGGGTCTTTTTTTGTTGATGACATTTAAAAATAAAGTTAAATGTGCCTTTGGACCAACCAGTGGTCATACTAGAGCGAACGAAGAGTGAACCTCCTGACACGTTCGCTAGAGTGCGTCTGTTTTGCTTGATTCTTTTTGAAAATGATATCTGACAAACTTTCGTTGGGAGCCAAACCCTAGGGAATGCCACCAAGATTCCCTATAGCAGTTCACGACAAGCCAATCTCTGGCGAACGCTCGGTTATTTTTGCCAAAAAATTGGACGACAAAGGTGCTTTTGTGAATCTTTTGTGTTTAAATTGTTGTATATAATTCTTTGGGTGCTAATTTGTTTTTTAATTTGTCCAAAAATCCTGAATTTTTTTCACTTCCACATATGGTAGTTTTATTATTTAGAGCATATCATTTTCTTAAAAGGGTAGCAATTTTTTTTATTCAGAGGATGGCATTGATATTATTGAGAGAATGACATGTTAGTAAGGGCATGGTAGTTTTATTACTAAGCACATTTTATTAACAATAGGGTGCCATTTTCATTAATAATATGATGCCATTTTTATTATTTAGAGGATGAAATTTTTATTTGTAAAAACTATGGCATTTTTAATGTTGAGAGGATGACATTTTTTATTTTTAACGGCATGACAATATATTTTTGGAGCATATTCAGATAAATATTTTTTATTTGGATAGCAGTTTCATAAAGTAGCACGAGAATTTTTATTATTTTCTTCAGAGCATGGCATTTTTAATCTTATAAATTTGTGTGTATTTTTTTTATTCTTGACGCTTTTTGGCTAGAGGAAGGCGGTTTTAAAGTTTAGCATGGCAATTTTTATTTTTTTGCATCATCCAACCTTTTTTATCATACTCATTGTAAATTTACAAAATTAGAGAGTTGTAGTTTTTGTAAAGTAGAATGACATTTTTTCATAAATTAGATCATGGCAACTTGTCTTTTTATGTAAGTTTTTGATAAATAATAATTAAATTGGTCTCGAGGCCAACCAGGAGTCACGCTAAAGCAAGCCACCACATCTTGACAATTTGTTGATTGGCGGGAAGCCCCTGAACTAACGTGCCCCAGATATTAGGCTCTATTTTTTATTGGAGATTCTTTTATCTATTATTTATTTATTTAATTTTGAACTTCCGCGCTAGTGATCGATTCCTTTACTTTTCCTTTTTTGAACTTCCGTGTGATGGGGCGAGCAATCGATTCATTTCAATCTTGTTGAAGTGAGTCATTTCACAGGTTTCCTTTTTTTGCATGACAAACTTGACGAGCCAGCTTGTCGTTTGAAGCCTAAAGAGTCTAAGAAATATGTGAAAATGGTTTCAGAATCTAATGTATTCTTTCTTGAGGAAAAATATAAATATAAAGTGTTTAATTTATTAAAAACCCAAACCTCTGTATGTTTAACAAAGTTTATTTCAAAATCGGTCAAAGAAGTTTCTAGAAAAATATAAAAATGTACACTACTAGTTAAATAAATCTAAGATGACATCCAATGATAGTTTATTCGTACGGTAAGTATTTACTATTATTTTTTATAAATTTGCTCAAGCATAAAGAACTTTCACTTAAAAAATTAATACACTTTATATTTTGGAAACTCATGGAGAACTATGTATAAGCAAAGCCATTTCTTCGTCGTATTTCCTTTTTAGACAATTTTATACATTACTTGAATTTTTAAAAAATAAATGTATTTATCTTTTAATTAAATAATAGAAAAATATGTACTTGAGATCTGTAGATCAAACGGAGTCTAAATAATAGAGCAGGCGCTAAGCGCTAGTCGGCTTTAGCTAGCAAGAAATAAGCCACCTAGCTAGCCGTCAGATCATGATGCACTTGTCCGTCATATCAAAATCTCTTGTGGTCTTAGGGTCTCATTAGGGGAAAAACCACGTGCTTCTTCCTCCACCAACTCTGCGCAGCTACGCTCATATTCTCACCCCATGTGCAGCAATGATAAAGCGGCTGATAACCCTCTTTTAGCACCATGCGGAGGTCTAGCGGCGACTCCATGCAACATCGGAATAGGGTCGGCATGACTATTGTAGACAGGTGGAATGCTTGTGGCCCATTGCGGCACTCGTCGTCTCCTGGCAACACCAACACTTGACCGCCATTCCAGCACTCGCAGCAGCCTGTAGAGTCGATGGTGACCCGCAACCCGTTGTAGCATTGTCATCCCCCATGCGACACATTGGTCGGCTCCCAATTGTAGTTGTGTTGGACCCTTGCAGGATCAGCATACTCATTGAAGCATGGGTAGTAGGCCCCCAGCTACGAGGACGGTGATCACAACCCCTTGCATCACTAGGGTGGGTTGTACCTGTGGGTTGCTTGTAGCGTTGGTTACTTCTTGTAGTTGATGCTAGTCAGTTTACTCGGTGGAAGTTCATATGTTCAAATTCTTAATGCTATTCAATACCCCTCTGATTATGAACATGAATATGCTTTGTGAGTAGTTACGTTTGTTCCTGAGGACATGAGAGAAGTCTTGTTATAAGTAATCATGTGAATTTGGTATTCGTTTGATATTTTGACGAGATGTATGTTGTCTCTCCTCTAGTGGTGTTATGTGAACGTCGACTACATGACACTTCACCATTGTTTGGGCCTAGGGGAAGGCATTGAGAAGTAATAAGTAGATGATGGGTTGCTAGAGTAATAAAAGCTTAAACCCTAGTTTATGTGTTGCTTCGTAAGGGGCTGATTTGGATCCATATGTTTCATGTTATGGTTAGGTTTACCTTAATTCTTCTTTCGTAGTTGCGGATGCTTGCGAGAGGGGCTAATCATAAGTGGGACACTTGTCCAAGGAAGGACAACACCTAAGCACCGGTCCACCCACATATCAAATTATCAAAGTACCGAACGCGAATCATATGAGCATGATGAAAACTAGCTTGACAGAAATTCTCATGTGTCCTCGGGAGCACTTTGCTTCATATAAGAGTTTGTCCAGGCTTGCCCTTTGCTACAAAAAGGATTGGGCCACCTTGCTGCACCTTAGTTACTCTTGTTACTTGTTACCCGTTACGAATTACCTTATCATAAAACTATTTGTTACTGATAATTTTAGTGTTTGCAGAGAATACCTTACTAAAAACCGCTTGTCATTTCCTTCTGCTCCTAGTTGGGTTCAACACTCTTACTTATCGAAAGGACTACGATAGATCCCCTATAATTGTGGGTCATCAAGACTCTTTTCTGGCGCCGTTGCCAGGGAGTGAAGCGCCTTTGGTAAGTGGAATTTGGCAAGGTAACATTTATATAGTGTGCTGAAATTTACTGTCACCTGTTACTATGGAAAATAATCTTTTGAGGGGCTTGTTCGGGGTATCTTCACTCCGACCATAAAGGCAAAGAGTTGCTCCACGACCTACTAAACCTACTGAAAATATTTACTTTGAAATTCCTTAGGGTATGATAGAGAAACTGCTAGCTAATCCTTATACAGGAGATGGAACATTACATCCCAATATCTTATATCTTATATTTACTAATTGGAGGCATCATACGAAACACCACGTTAAACCTTGAAGTTAAGAAATTTCAACCATCCGATTGATATATGATGTGTGTTTATCCGTTGGATTAAACAAATGACACAAAGGAAAAAAAGATCCCATGTATGTACGTGAGTCCTCCCCTAGGTCTGTCTCTATTGGATGAAATAAAGGAAACAAAACATCCAATGTACGGAGTCCTCCCCCAGGTGTGCGCATGGATTAGATCTTACGAGTCACGCTGATCTCCTATTCAAGTTCTATTCCTACCGTTCTAAAAAAAAGAAGTTTTATTCCTGCCGTAACTAACATGGCTTGCCAAGAAAAAAACATTAAATCGGATGTGTGGATGGATCTGATCTAACGAATTATGTTGATATCCTATTGAGTGGTATTCAATGGAGTTCTATTCCTGCCATACCAAACATGGCTTCCCACGTCTCAAAAAAAAACATGGCTTCCCATAAAAAAATATAATCTAATTCCTCTAAGAAAAACGTACAGGAAAAAAGTCCTCTAAACACAAAACGAATCCGGTTGCCAAGATGCCAGGCGCTACTCTCCTTCATCAAGCCCTTCTACCGTCCATGGCCTCTAATTATCTCACGGACATGGCATGATCTTCTGTCCTTCCGCCCCCTCCATCTTGCCGCTCCTCTTTCTCCTCCATAATCAGCAGGTCACCTAGGTATGTCCTCAAGTACATATGATTTTCAGCGGGATGCAGATTGGTCACCCTGCTCTGAGCTTCAGATCGGCCCCTCACCAAAGCACAACCGTCTTTAGAGGTAAGAAATTGTTGTCATCTCCTTTATAGGAAAGGAAAAAGTCGTCCCCGCAGTCCTGCACAGCAAGTCAAATCAACAGACTCATGGTAATATGTCATCTGTCCAATGTTGTGGATTTCTTAAAGTTGGTTACTGCTTCGAGTCTTCTACTATTTTCATCTATTGGAAACTTCCATGCAATTCTAACAAATGAATGCATATTTACCTCAATGTATTTACAAGGATATTTGGTGGTGCAGGCTGCAACTTTGCTGTATTGTTTTGTTCTGTTTCAACTTTGTATGAACAAATGGCTGCATAGGATATGGGTCTCAAGGTTTCCTATGTTGGCTTTGACTCATGATGAAGATGGATTTCTCCGCGCATGTTCGCAATCACCATATTAGTTGCACAAGATCAAAAAGGATTATCCTCTACCCGACACCCATGCACACGATTCCTACGAGCGATAAGTGGATAGATGTTGCCTAAGCATGCTAGGCAGGATATGCAGACAGGACGCCAGCCAAGCATATGGAGGTGGAGACGTGCAAGGCAACGGTGGTCGCATCTTACAGCACAGCCGGCCATGTGTGGAGGAGCGAGTCAGCCGGCAATGAATGTACATATGTTTCTTCTGTTTCTAATGTGTTCATTTTCCTCTTCTGTCAATCTTTCGATTTACCTTGCACGTTTTAGTTGTATTGAGCTAGCAAACTTTCTCTCTCCGTACTTTGAGGAGTTAGGTCATATCTCTCCGTCCCATACCAGTTAGATCATTATTAATAGTCTAAGACTAACATATGTACTGTATATTATAGCTAAGAAATAATTGTGTCGAAAACTCACTATCAAACTGAACTATTTTTCTATTAAGGACAATGGTTCCTTACAGCCCATATGCTAATTGGGAGGCTAGCGATGTTTGTAAATTTATCTTTTTGTCGAGAAATTTCACAACTTTATTGAAAAATGGTCTGCGTGCTACAAGAAAATATGGTTTAAATTGTTTGTATTGAATCATCATAGAGGTATAAAATCATAAATTGACATGTGTCGCATTAGTTTTTCTACTGAGATGAACCATGCGATTAGTGCTAAATTGGTTTAATGAAGATACTAATTAGTGTAATTTATGTTATAAAGTAGCATATAAATCAATTGTCTAAATCCACTTATTTATTGTTCATTTGTTTTATGTTTATATTTCTATGTGTCATCTATATATACTTTGGAAGATTATGCTCATTGTTCTAAACCAAAGAACCATGCATACAAATTTACCATGTATCAGAATCTTGGTTTCTAGACCAACCACGTCAACTTCAATGCTACTATTAACATTTGTTGTTGGACATGTATTGTGTTGGGTGTGATAAACCTTCTCGAGAGTCAAGATCTAATGATAGTCTCAAGTGGGTGCATAGAATTTGTTTTATTATTTAAACGATGTCATATAGTTTTTTAATGAACTATTCCTTCCACAAAACAAGCGACAACACTATTGCATTTTTATTTATTGCCCGTTTTATAGTCGTATGTAGTAAAAAAAATGTTGGTCCGTACACACAAGTTTCTATCTATAATATCCAAAAGTAACTTTTCTGGGAAATTGAAGCTTATCATGATGATGTTCTATTCATAAGTTGCGTTTTACAATGAAACCCTGGACTTCTATTCCACCCATCTATATAGCAGCTTATATAAGATTGTTCCAATGATTAGATTGTAGCCATTCTTCTAGAGACTGGATCCTGAAATTCCGCAGTTGCTCTGTCCTTTTGTGGTGTGTGAATTTATAACATGTTACCATCGGAAAAGTATATTACACAGGTGTATTCTTCCTTGATGATGATGGCAGAGTTAACACTACATTTGTGAATATGCAAGGATGATCCAACCAACGAAAACTTATATGTATGTCTATGCAATTATCTTCTTCTATTAAGAGATCAAAAGACACATCCTGCCGTTATATTTACTAGCAATATTTTGTGTTGTAAAGTACTTCCCCTCGATAGAGCTATATTTTGCCATCGCCGAGGTCATGACATCTTTTATTTCAAATTTTAATCTCAAAGTAGAAATAGAGTACTCCTGCAAATCCATATTTAAAACATTTGGACTGTGGTTTGTGCTTTCTAATAATGTTTGAAATTCAAAGAATCTTTGTACTCATAAACATATTAAAATCTACATTAATTTGTAGTTTTTTATCATTTTTTATATTGTTTCGATATGCTCTCTCACATAATACTTGAAAGGAAATTGTACGAATGCATTTGTAACAACCAAAAAGTTCCATGTTTACCAAGTATACATATAGTGTGCAACGCATAAATGTTCTTCAACAATAAAAGTACATAGTAGTTCTAGCCCGTGCTGGGGCACGGGTTGTTGACTAGTGCACCTAATCTATGTGGATGAAGTTTGTGGATTATTTAAGCTTGCAGGTATGCCCGAGGATGTTGTCAAGAAGAAAATCTCCCCTTTATCTTTGAAGGAAAATGCATTGACATGGTATAGGCTATGTGATGATATTGGATCATGGAACTATAATCGATTAAATTTGGAATTTCATCAGAAGTTTTATCCTATGCATTTGGTTCATCATGATCGGAATTATATAAATAATTTTTGGCTTTGTGAAGGACAAAGTATCACTCAAGCTTGGGGGAAACTTAAGTCAATGTTATATTCATGCCCCAATCATGAGCTCTCAAGAGAAATTATTATTCAAAAATTTTATGCTCGGCTTTCTCATAATGATTGCTCCATGCTCGAAACTTTTTGTACTGGTTCTTTTATGATGAAGACTATTGAATTCAAAAAAGATTTATTGAAAAGAATTAAACGTAACTCTAAATATTGGGAACTCGGCGAAGGTAAGGAGTCAGGTATAACCCCTAAGTTTGATTGTGTTAAATCTTTTATGGATACCGATGCTTTTCGTGAATTTAGCATTAAATATGAACTTAACTCTGAGATAGTATATTCTTTTTGTGAATCTTTTACTACTCATGTTGATCTCCCTAAGGAGAAGTGGATTAAATATCATCCTCCCATTGAAGTGAAAGTAGTAGAACCTATTAAAATTGAAGAAAACTATCACTTATAATGTTGATCCCATTGTTCCTACCTTTTATATTGAGAAACCACATTTTCCTGTTAGAAGAAAAGATCATGCTAAAGCTTCAACTGTGGTTCATAAGAGTAATACTAGAACACATATACCCCGGAGCAAATTAAAGTTGAACCTAGTATTTCTATGGTCAAAGATCTTTTGGTTGATACTATTGATGGGCATGTTATTTCTTTCTGTGATGACGCTGCTAGAATTCCTAAACCTGATGCTAAAAATAAACATAGACATGTTGTTGGCATGCCTGTTGTTTCTGTTAAAACTAGCGGAGTGACCCGCACATTTGTGCGGTTAGAATTTTACTTATTTATAATTCTGGATTAGACTCAAGACATTTTCTACAAATTCATTTTTTACTATTTTTCCTACAATGCCCTTTTAAATTTGAAAAAAAACCTATACGGTTATTTACATGAATCTATTTTTATTTTTGCTCAAGGTCTTAAGCATATAAGAGTTTCTTGGCTTGGTGGTCAAGGCTATGTAGTGTGTTTCAATTATAAAGATGAGTTTTATATTTTGAGAATATCATTACAGGTTAAATCATCATGCGACATCGGTGTTTACAACTTTAGTGCTAATTGTGGTTTACACCTTGACACGGTTTATCCATTATTTGTGAAGACATGATTATATAGTCTCTCTAGATTTAATATACTATTACATATAACCTTGTATGGAAAAACCATCTTCTGGTTCAAAAAAGAAGTCCATATAAATTTGTGACTTGGTCACACATGATGTAGTTTTCCCATATTTACTCTTCTCACTCGATATGCACGGTGGAGAGAAATGTATTTGTTGTGATAAGATGACTTATAGAGCATATCGTATGTAACGCAAAATTATGAGGTTCATACTAATCTTCTGATTTTCTTCTTCTATATTGTTCAGTCTTACCTTATAATCTTCTCTTCCTTTGTCAACCATATTAGAGTTGCTTTTTCTCCGTAATTGCAATATCGATGTCAAATATGTTGATCTTTGGTTATTAGTATTTGGTGCCAGTTGCTCATCTAAGGCAATGTAACTATCGGTATATGTTCAAAAAAATGCTTAAACATCTTCCCTAACACTCTTATCATATGTTGATCTCCCCCTTTATTGTAAATGAAAATCAATTTCCTCAATTATTCTAAATTTTACGCCACTTCATCAGTTCATCCAAAACTTAGTTATTTATTGACTTCATATTGAATTTCTATGCTTTTTTGCTAAATATGTGAATCAATTTATATTGTATTTTTACTCACGTAATAGGATGTTTTCTTATAACTCACCTAATACATGTGTTGTCTTAGTCTATGGCTTTAAGTTTTTGTTTGCTGGACGTGGTCACCTGTGTGTCACCTGTGTATTGTACCGGAAATTGCTAAGGTGCAGGCATATTTGATGTGGTTATATCCTTACATGTGTCCGTCTATTTATTGGTTGGCCTTTGCCAATAAAATAAATAGATTAAACTGCTGCTAAGCTTTGCATGTATGCATGCATGTTTACCATCCCAGTTTGCACCCGTAGAATTTTTGCTTCCCGACACTTATCCATCCCAATACACGTGATACATGTCCTAGAATGACTCAGTGTAGTTATTTTCCAGTCAGATGAGGCTTGTACTTTGGACCTCCACGTGTATTGTTGCATGTATTTTTTAAAATCTTTTAATCTGGGCCATTACAATTAAGATCATTGGAGTATAAGTATATTTTTAGCATATATTTGTTTTCATATATGGCTGATTATGGCGAGAAGAAGTTTATATGCATAAAAAACTGCTATATTTTAAATGTAATTTTCTGCCTGACTCAAATCTCTTGGAAATAGTATTTTACTTTTATTGTCGTGCATTAAAAATTAGGTATAAATTTAATCACTTGGAATTTGAGTTGATAGCACGCATGGACAATTTTTTGTTTTTCTATTTCAATAAATTTATAACTACTTTTTGTGACATTATAATTTTATTAATCTTGCGAGTCAAAAGACCCTAATTATTTGGCATTAGGTATATGTTCTGTACAAAGTAAATACAGATTAATATGACTGATATGTCACTGAAACAGACTGTATATTGTGCTACACACGGCTGTGTTTCTCATCATGTACTATCAATTAATTACCTATTGAGGCCCAGTCACATCAGTTTAAAAAAAGCACAAAAAGTTAGGAGAAGTCGGTGCTAATACCTGAGCCTCCCAGCTGGACTCTACTACCTTGGGTTGTTGACCCATGAAAATGTTGTATCGCTCCGGACTCCCATTCTTAAATCTCCCGGACTCTAGCTTGGGTTAGCCGATGACAATGGTACTTTGTATTTTCTTTCCAAATCGATACAACGTTGTATCAACTTAGCAGTGACATATTTTTCTTTTGGCTTATAGACGTGACAGTCCAATATATTTGTACACACATGTTTATATGTTACGTAAAAATTTCTAAATCCCAACCGTATTTTTTTATCTAATGATGCAAATAATATTAGCGTATGTGGATAAACGTGATGGCTTTTTTGCCTCTTGTTTAATTATATAATATATATGAGATCATTGTTATCATGACTTATGTGATATGGATGCTAGTATGAGTGCAATACCTCATTCTTTATGCAAAAAAATCATGCATGACATTGCACCTGCTGAGATAGAAGATATTGATGTTACTATTAAGTTTCCCAATAGAGACACTATTTCATCAATTGAGATTGTTAGAGATGTTGAAGTCTTGTGTGAGAAATTAAATATCCTACTGATTTTCTTGTTCTTGGTTCCCCACAAGATGACTTTTGTCCCATTATATTTGGTAGACCCTTCTTGAATACTGTTAATGGTAAGATAGACTGCGAAAAGGATATTGTTACTGTTGGTTTAGGGGATATGTCTCATGATTTTAATTTCTCTCAATTTTGTAGACAACCCCATGATAAAGAATTGCCTAGTAAAGATGAAATTATTTGTCTTGCTTCTTATTGCGGTGCCTCCTAATAATCCTTTAGAACAATATTTGCTAGACCATGAAAATGATATGTTTATGAATGAAAGAAGGGAAATAGATGAAATATTCTTTAAGCAAGGACCTATTTTGAAACACAACTTGCCTGTAGAAATTCTCGGAGATCCTCCTCCACCCAAGGGAGGTCCCATGTTTGAGCTTAAACAATTACCTGATACTCTTAAATATGTTTATCTCGATGCAAAGAAGATATATCCTGTTATTATTAGTGCTAACCTTTCAGAGCATGAAGAAGAGAAATTATTGAAAACTCTAAAAAAGCATCGTACTGCTATTGGATATACTCTTGATGATCTTAAGGGCATTAGTCCCACTCTATGCTAGCACAAAATAAAACTGGAGAAAGATGCTAAACCAGTTATTGATGAACAACGACGGTTAAATCCTAAGATGAAAGAAGTGGTAAGAAATGAAATACTAAAGCTTCTGGAGGTAGGTATAATTTATCCTACTACCAATAGTTAGTGGGTAAGTCCCGTTCATTGTGTTCCTAAGAAGGGAGGTATTATTGTTGTTCCTAACATTATTAGGGAAAAGCCTAGTAGTAGCGCGCGTTTTAGGTGTATCAGTAGCGCGGGGTGCCGCGCTACTGATACGGTGCTACAGCTAACATGTATCAGTAGTGTACGGTGACACACGCTACTGCTATACATGGCTAGCAGCAGCGGGCTTTTGGGCAACTCGCTACTACTAATATCTGCAACGCTTTAGTTCAGACGCGCTACTGGTAAGGGCGCGCTGCTGCTAACTCTACTCCCCTCGCTACTGTTAGTTTTATTAGTTTTTTTTCATATTTGTTTTGTATATGAACATGCTTTATACAATAATCTTTAGCATCATACACATACAAATGTAATCATAGCATCAAATCATGTCATCATCATAATCATTCTCCAACACAAAGTGGTCTCTCGTCATCATCTCAAAAATAGTGATACAAGTTCTTGCAACTACATCATCATCCATCTAAACAGTGATATACGCGAGAAGAGCTATCACTATGAGTGAGAGCGGAACTATGAAGTACATGAGTTCGCACCCCTCTCTCGCACTAGCGTGAACCTAAACTAACTACTGGCTGTCGCTCGGAAACTGGAAACCGGTAAACCTGGGCCTGACACTCCGGCCACTTATCGTATACTCCCGGTGTATCACTTCTTCGCCATCGATAATCTATGCACCTGCATCGTCACATGAGTTGATGATATGCAACATATATAGTTGAGCAACAAAAAGAGACAGACTTGGTAAAAATAGAAGCAACATATCATAAGCATAAATAACAAAGTTCATCGTACCCAAAATGCCCTAACTAGAGTGATCTTCGCTAGTCGAGGAGGAAGGTTTAATTACATCACAAATAAAGTTTCGTCGTGCATAACTCAAAGTTTCGTCATGCATAAAGTATGGACTAAATGGACACATTGTCATATATCGACAATCACTCAAGCATGTCGTGCCATCCATCCAAGTCAGGGAGATAGTCCCCGAGCTTAGTGAAAGGCTTCAGGTCGAGCCACTGAGCCGCTATGCGTGTATGACGTCTTGCCGCGACATTTCCCCTTCCTCATAGAACAACCCTATTTTTTCGAGAACCTCCTTCATGATGATTTGGGAAAGTTCATGCTGGATGCAATAGAACTTAGCTCGAAGCTGATGATCATCGATATCTCCTACGGTTCTTACCCATTTCATAATATTGGCATCCCCGACCGTAGGTGACATGCGAAGGTTCTGCCGATCCTGTTTGTACTGCAGCATCTGGTGTATGACATAGAATCCATCATTAAGACTATCACTCGGTTGCTGGATGCAGTAGAAGTCGGTCTTATGGCCGAAGGCGGCCCTGCCGTTCCTAGTCTTCTTGATCTTGACCTCTCCACCTCGTACGCCATAGAAAAAGATAGCATTGTCAAGAATAGACTTGATGTGGGTGTAATCCTTTTTTGTTAATGTTCTTCGGCGAGTCCAAGTAAAGAGCGTGGGAGTATCGGGGGTAAAGGATGATGCGGACGACGCGCCCGTTGCTGCACAAAATAAGTACACCTCAAATTAATTAGCCTCCATCATGCAAATGAATGATTGAATTCGAAGGAAGGATATCTGCGCGGATGACTTACAGGGGATGATAAGGCACGAGAATCGTCTCCTTGTCCTTATTGGCGAGCATGAAATTGACGAGGTAGTCCCTCGCGCAGTCACGGTGCTTTGCGTAGACTTCCAAGAAGCTATCATGCATGAAGTACGAGTCAGCGGCACAGATATAATGTATCTGCTCAATCCCGATGATGTAGTTCATGTACCAGGCATAAAGGCGGACAAACGTAAAATCCAGCTTCTTCAAGTGAAACATGTCGAAGATGTAATCGAATCAAAGGAAGAACTTCTCTGCGGGGATTGTGTCGACGTACAACCTTTGCCGCGACACGTTAACCACGTAGAGTGGGTATCCTGGATTTTCCAAGGCAATCAGGCTTTTCTCTCTCCGCAGCACCTCGTCATGAAGTCTCCTTAGATTGCTGTGTATGGCCCGTACCGATGCGTTATGTAGGATGGGTTCACCAGCGATATGGTATTTCGCCGCACCAGGGACAGGTATACGGTCTTGAACCCGAGGTTGCGGAGGCGACTAGATCATAGCAGCAGCTTTATTGTTGCCTTTCCTCGCTCTCTTCCGATGCTTCCTTGGTGGAAGGTCGTCTACAATACATTCAGGCACCGGAGGCGGCAATTCAGGCACCGACTCATGACGCTCAAACCCTGAGTACTCATACTGCTAAGCCATCGATCCTCCGTCATCAGTGGCACCAGTATTGAGATAATGTTGAGTGTCATCGTCATCCTCATCTTCATCTATGGTGATGTCATCAGTGGCTAATGGATCCTCTTCCTTACCCAGTCCACTATCACCCAGCACGACAAGCGACTCTAATTGGGTAGGTGGGGTGCTGATGTTCATACCTTGCGGAGGCTGCGTGGTCGTGGGTGTGCTCCCGGCCGCCTCCAGACAAAGCAGACTTTTTGGCCACAACAGGACCCACGTCTTGCAATCGCCAAGCCGCCGCGGGGTCTCGTCATTATCTCCCCTAGTACCGGAGGCACCAAGTTCTCGTGGCCCGGTTTGACACTGGCCACGGAAACCCTGAAGACGTCTGGGGTGATCAGCCAGCTGTGGAACAATTGTTCCTTCGGATTCATTATCATCGCCTTCCCCACATGCACCTTCTGGCCGTTAATGTCGTACAATATGGTGCACGGGGCGTCGGCCTGCAAAGACATGTCTGCGATGTGAGACATCCGAAAGGCAACGGAAACTGGAGATTATAAATTTATTGAAGAGGGCCGGTGTGACAGGTACCGTGAGGGCGTCGAGCTCAGCCAAAGACGAAGCAGGTGCAGGAGCAGGTGCAGGTGCTGGTGCAACGCTAGTCGAGCTGCTCCCGAAGAAGTCGGCAAGGGGAAAGTCCGCTGCACCTTTTTCTCGATTTCGCCTGCAATAACAGACGACAGCCGGAACCAAGACTGTCAGCTCCCGTTTAATGGCAGCTACCGCTATTGCGACTGTCTTAGCTGAATTCTTCTCAACCACAATCTCAACCTTCTTGTCGATGCTTTCTTTAGTTAACCTCTATCTTTCCTTTCTCTCCTCCGTGGTCTCAGCGTAGTACTTCTTCCACGTGGCGCTGTCTCCAACATCGTGCACGCGTCCATACGATGGACGCGTGTCGACCGGGAGTTGTTTAAATATGTTCAACACCCAGTTGAATGGGGTGTCCCACTTGGGCCTCGCCAACGCCTCAGACGGCGAGTTGCTTTTGATCGCAATCTTGTGGTCTCATGACTAAACATGCAACCGAATTGATCAGAAACTAATATTACCAGCAGTCTCATGAACTCCATCATGACCGGGTCCTTCTGGAAAACCTTCTTGACTGGGTCCCAATGGTACATGGCCCTAAGGACGTCATACTCCTGCGGGACGGTGAACTCTGCCAAGGGGTCTGGGATGCCCAGACTTTCGCGTTCCGTGTCCTCCTTGTCCCATATGGACCTCTTCCCCATGTAACCACGACTTCCAAGGTGGTGGTGCCCCATGTTCCTCTATTGAAGCCCCTTCATGTACTTTGACTTTTTTGGCATCTTCGGCAGCGCAAGCCGCCTTGAATAGTTCAAACTGCTCTAGTGTGATTGTCGAATTTTCCTTCACAATCTCGGAGTAGGGTTCCTTTTTGTCGATGGCGCGTTTCACCCTTCCTTTCCAGGCAGCCAATGCGTCGCTACACTTGGTCATGGCGCGTTTGTTTATCCTCTTCATTGCCGGGTCTTCCTGTGGATCTTTATATTGGATTTCATCCCAGCCCGAGAACAAGAATATCTGGTGCAGTAGGGTTAGGATGGATTTCTTCATATTTGGACTCTTCTTCAGTTTCTCATCATTGATGGTGCCGCACACCCATAGGATGCATCCTATCTGATTGCCGTAGCAGGAGCGTTCTTCAGGCCGTTTTGGCTCAAAATTTCCGTCATCCACCTCCGTGACCACTAATATAGTAGTGAGGAGCTGGTTTAGGCGTCGACATCTCCTCTTCGCTTTCGGTTCTAGGGCTTTGCCAGTCTCGGTGCCGGTGTCGACGTCGGTCTTGGTGTTGGTCTGGGTCTCAACGCCAGTCTCGGCACCGGTCTAAATGTCGGTCTCGGATGAGACAGGTGGGCCCAGCAACAACAATCATTGATCATTGGCAAGGATCAAATATTAGTTTACCGCCAGGTAGACGTCGTCGCAATCACCAGAACCATGTCCTTCATCATTGCTAGCCATGTTTCCTACAATTAAATCTTGTCAATTAATTCTAGACCTAATAAAATGAATAATGACATAAAAAAGACCTATGTTTTGCAGGAATGTTGATTCCTTCCCGGTGCAGGAAATCCCGGGCACTCGATATGTCCTAGTTTGTAGCACAAGTCATCCTGAAATTCACGGTAAATTTTGGCATAACCTTTGCTAAAAAGTGGACAAATTGAGCACCTGAAATTTGCTGGAACGGAAATGAATCAACATTCCGGCAAAACATAGGCCACTCGGCTTCATTCCCTGGAAACAACAAAAGGCCACTTGGTCACAATCGAGCCACTTCAATGAAAAGATATAACATGACCACTTCAATGAAAAGATATAATCAACAATAAAAGTCTAGGAAGGGATCATCTTTAAAATAAAAATTTCCTAAATACTTCAATGAAAAGATATAATCAACAATAAACCTTTGCGAAATGACCTCACTAAACACTTCTCTGCCTAGGACAGAACCCAAATTATGTTGATCTAGCTATTCCTCTCTCTCTCTCTCTCACACACATTATTTTCTCTAACCCTTCTCTACCTAGGACAGAACCCAACTAAATTACAAAGGAACTCCATTTCTCTAACCCTTCTGACCTAATACTCTAAAATAAAAGTTTTGCTCTAACCTAGCCAACCTACTTAACCTAGCTTGTTAACCTAACGAACCTAATTAACCTACCTATTTAACCTAGTTAATTAACCTAGTTTACCTAGATAATTAACCTAATTAAACAAGTTAACCTAGCTAGTTCTCTGCCAAATCCCTAAATAAATTCTTACACTAACCTAGATAATTAACCTAATTAAACTAGTTAACCTAACTAGTTCTATGTCAAAGCCCTAACTAATTTTTTGCACCAACCTAGATAATTAACCTAATTAAACTAGTTAACCTAACTAGTTCTCTGTCAAAGCCCTAACTAATTTTTTCACTAACCTAGATAATTAACCTAATTAAACTAGTTAACCTAGATAGCTAGTTCTCTCTCTAGTGTTTGTGCTATGCATGAGAGAGAGAGGAGGGGTGGGGGCTTACAGAGGATGGCTCCGGTGGTGGCGAGGGAGGCAGTGGTGGCGAGGGAGGCAGGGGCATCTCCGGTGATGGCGAGGGAGGCAGTTGTGGCGAGAGAGGATCCCGTGGCGTCTATGGCGGCTCCGGTGGCGTTGATGAGGCCGCGCGGCTCCGGTGGCGTTGGGGGCGGCTCTAGTGGTGTCGATGGCGTGCGGCTCTGGTGGCTCCGGGGGCGTCGACGTCGGCAGGAGACGGCGGCGAAGTGGGGCGGCGATGAATTGGGGAGACGGCAGCGAAATGGGGCGAGGGGGGAGAAGTGGTGGCCGGGGGGAAACCGTTTTTGGGTTAAGTCCAACTTAGCGGTAGCACATCTTGCAAAACGCGCTATAGCTAAGATAGCTATAGCGGTTTTTACAAAATGCACTACTGCTATAGCTATGTAATTTCCTTTTATTTTCTTATTTCCTTTTCTGTTTCTATAGCGGGGGTCTAGGAAACGCGCTGCTGCTATATTATCTATAGCGCCTCTTATGAACAAACGCTACTGCTATGCCTTTCTCCTTTTTTCGCTTTTTCATTTATTTTGCTTTACATTTTATTTTTTCCTTTCTCCTTTTTCTATTTCTTTCATTTTCATTTACTTTTCTATTTATTTTTCATTTTATTTTATTTCCATTAGCAGTAGCGCTTTTCATAGAAAACGCGCTACTACATAGATCCAAGCAGTAGCGCTGTTTTACAAGCCTGCTACTACTATGTGTGGCCTATCGGCTTAGTAATGAGAATATTAGTAGTAGCACTTTTACATATACACGCGCTACTGCTACATTTTTATCTTTAGCGCCCTTTTCCCTCACATGTTACTGCTATCTAGCACTAGCGCCCTTTTTTAACCCGCACGACTGCTAAAGTACTGTGTATAAGGTTTTTCCTAGTAGTGTAATGATAAGGATGAATTGATCCCACGAATAATTTTTACAGGTTATAGAATGGTAATTGATTTCCGCAGATTAAATACAGCTACTAAAAGGATCATTACCCTCTACCTTTTATTGATCAAATGCTAGAAATACTATCCAAACATACACATTTTTGCTTCCTAGATGGTTATTCTGGTTTCTCTCAAATACCTGTGTCAAAATAGGATCAAGAAAAGACCACTTTTACTTACCCTTTTGGTACTTTTGCTTATAGACGTATGCCTTTTGGTTTATGCAATGCACCTGCTACCTTTCAAAGATGTATTACTGATATATTCTCTGAATTTTGTGAAAAGATTGTTGAGGTTTTCATGGATGATTTCTCTGTTTACGGAACTTCTTTTGATGATTGTTTAAGCAACCTTGATCGAGTTTTGCAGAGATGCGAAGAAACTAATCTTGTCTTGAATTGGGAGAAGTGCCACTTTATGGTTAATGAAGGCATTGTATTGGGGCATAAAATTTCTGAAAGAGGCATTGAAGTTGATAAAGCTAAAGTTGATGCTATTGAAAAGATGTCGTGTCCTAAAGATACCAAAGGTATAAGAAGTTTCCTTGGTCATGTTGGTTTCTATAGGAGGTTTATTAAAGACTTCTCTAAAATTTCTAGGCCTCTCAGTAATCTCTTGAGAAAAGAAGCTTTTGTTTTTGATGATGATTGTGTAGAAGCATTTGAAATACTTAAGAAAGCCTTGATTTCTGCACTTATTGTTCAGCCACCTGATTGGAATTTACCCTTTTAAATTATATGTGATGCTAGTGATTATGTTATTTGTCAGGACCCCGATCCTAAGTCACACCGATCTAGCATGTAACACATCATATTACTTTGCGGCCTCACGCACGGTATTCCCACGGGTGCCACCTTACCTGGCCCGGGACCGTTTGTGCCTTTTGGCTCATGTATATGATAGTGTTGCTATCATCCATATGACAAAGAACCCGAGCCGACATGACTAGTCATAAACCCAAGGTGGCGCTAACTTACAGGGACAGGCATACATGACCCAGCAACGAACGTGTCGATCAACAACGTATGAACCCAAGTTGTAGCAAGTTACAGGGACTTAAAGGAACAACGTGTGACATTTCCCAGAAGGGACAGACACATGAACGAAGAAGGACACATGCCGGCCAGCTGATACATCTCCACCGTATCTATATTTTTTGATTGCTCCATGCTATTATATTACTCGTTTTGGATGTTTATGGGCTTTACTTACACTTTTAGATCATTTTGGGACTAACCTACTAACCGGAGGCCCAACCCGAATTGCTGTTTTTGCCTATTTCAGTGTTTCGAAGAAAAGGAATATCAAACGGAGTCCAAACGTAATGAAACCTTTGGGAGCGATCTTTTTGGAACAAACGCAATCTAGGAGACTTGGAGTGGACGTCAAGAAGCAGCCGATGCGGCCACGAGGCAGGAGAGCGCGCCCTAGGGGGGTGGGCGCGCCCCCCACCCTCGTGGGCCCCTCGTGGCTCCCCTGACCTACCTCCTTTGCCTATATATATCCATGTACCCTGAAAACATCCAGGAGCACCATGAAAAACTATTTCCACCACTGCAACCTTCTGTATCCGCGAGATCCCATCTTGGAGCCTTCGCCTGCGCTCCACCGGAGGGGGAATCGACCACGGAGGGCCTCTACATAATCTCCAAGGCCTCTCCGATGAATTGTGAGTAGTTTACCATAGACCTTCTGGTCCATAGTTATTAGCTAGATGGATTCTTCTCTCTCTTTGAATCTCAATACAAAGTTCTCCTCGATCTTCTTGGAGATCTATTTGATGTAAGTCTTTTTGCGGTGTGTTTGTCGAGACCTGATGAATTGTGGGTTTATGATCAAGTTTATCTATGAGAAATATTTGAATCTCCTCTGAATTCTTTTATGTATGATTGGTTATCTTTGTAAGTCTCTTCGAATTATCAGTTTGGTTTGGCCTACTAGATTGATCTTTCTTGCAATGGGAGAAGTTCTTAGCTTTGGGTTCAATCTTGCGGTGTCCTTTCCCAGTGACAGCAGGGGCAGCAAGGCACGTATTGTATTGTTTCCATTGAGAATAAAAAGATGGGGTTTATATCATATTGCTTGAGTTTATCCCTCTACATAATGTCATCTTTCTTAATGTGTCACTCTGTTCTTATGAACTTAATACTCTAGATGCAGGCAGGAGTCGGTCGATATGTGGAGTAATAGTAGTAGATGCAGAATCATTTCGATCTACTTGTTGCAGATGTGATGCCTATATACATGATCATGCCTAGATATTCTCATAACTTGTCAGGACCCCGATTCTATGCCACACCGATGTAGCATGTAACACCTCATATCACATTGCGGCCACACGCACGGTAATCCCACGGGTGTCGCCTGACCATGCCCGGGACCGTTTGCGCCTTTTGGCACACGTATATGATGGTGTCGCTAGCATCCATATGACACAGAACCCGGGCTGACATGGCTAGTCGTGAACCCAAAGTGGCACTAACTTACAGGGACAGGCATACATGACCCAACAACGAACGTGTCGGTCATCACCGAGTGAACCAGGGCTATAACAGCTGGGCTAGCAGGACTCCGGAGAATCCGGGCTGTAGCAGGCTAACAGGACTCCGGTAGACACCGCGTGACATTTCCCCAAAGGGACAGACACAAGAACGAAGAAGGACACATGCCGGCCATCCTAAGTGTTCCGGAGCAGTAGCAAGCTACCAGGGCTCAGTGGAAGCACTAGGAGACATTTCTCGGTAAGAGAGGCTACTAAGGATAAACAACTAGATAGTCAGATCCCACACATAGCAATACACATTACACGTACGCATAACATGCAAGTATGTGTTGTACAACATGGCATCACAGCATAACTCAACAACTCATATAGATAAGGCTCAAAGAGCCATCATAGCATTTATCGCAAATAGGTGTCACATGACCCAACATTCAGAGCAAACAAGTAACAAGCGGAAACATTACATGTCTGAGTACAGACATCTACAAATGAAAAAGGCCGAAGAGCCTGACTATCTACAACATCCGATCGAGATTGTAGCTGAGGTACAAGCTACTTGTCGAAGTCCAAGAGAACACTAGTAAGACCGAAGTCTCCACTGCAAAAACATAAATAAAGCAACATGAGTACAAAGGTACTCAACAAGACTTACATTAGATCCTATCATACATGCACTTGTATCAAGAAGGTAATGTGGGGTTTAGTTGCAGCAAGCCAGCTTTGATTCAGTGGCTATCCTGTTCTACGACTACGGGAAACTTCTTTGAGGTGAGATGGTGCACACGAGTCCACTAAACACCACACAATACACTACTATGGATTCATCCCCGTTGAGGGAGTCCTGGATTAGGGGGTATCCGGACAACCGGACTATATACATCATCCGAACTATTGGAGCGTGAAGATACAAGACTCAAGACTCCGGCCCGTGTCCGGATGGAACTCTCCTTTGCGTGGAAGACAAGCTTGGCGATCCCGATATTATATTTCCTTCCTTGTAACCGACTCCATGTAAATCCTAGCCTTCTCCGGTGTCTATATAAACAGGAGAGGTTGGTCCTTAGAAGGCCGATCACAATTACAACAATACCATCATAGGCTAGCTTTGAGGGTTTAGCCTCTACAATCTCGTGGTAGATCTACTCTTGTACTACTCATATCTTCAATATTAATCAAGCAGGAAGTAGGGTTTTACCTCCACCGAGAGGGCCCGAACCTGGGTAAACATTGTGTCCCTTGCTTCCTGTTACCATCAGCCTAAGACGCACAGATCGGGACCCCCTACCCGAGATCCACCGGTTTTGACACTGACATTGGTTCTTTCATTGAGAGTTCCTCTATGTCGCCGCTTCGAGGCTTGATGGCGCCTTCAATCGTCAACAACACGGTTCAGGGCGAGACTTTTCTCCCCGAACAGATCTTTGTGTTCGGCGGCTTCGCACTGCGGGCCAATTCGCTTGGCCATCTGGAGCAGATTGATAGCTATGCCCCCGGCCACCAGGTCAGGTTTGGAAACCTGAACTACACGACCGACATCCACGGAGACTTGATCTTCGATGGAATCTAGCCTGTGCCAGGAGCGCCGGACAGTCACGACGAGCACGGCCTAGTCCTGCTGTCGGACAATGCTCGGGATATCACCCCTGCAGTGGCCCCGGACCTAAATCCGAGGTAGACTGCATGGCCCAAGGACGGGTGGATGGACCCCGATCCGCAGGCCACACGCTCATCGGCGGTAGAGCCGAACCCAGGCCTCACCCCTAGGGACGTTTGTGATTCTGGACCCCCGGACTCGTATCCGATTGTAGGTTCCAGTCTGCGTGCTCCCGAGCTCGCCGAGCCTGGCTGGGCTCCGGTTATGGAGTTCCCCGCTGCGGATATCTTCCAGCACTCGCCCTTTGGCGACATGCTGAACTCATTAAAGTCTCTCTCTTTGTCAGGAGGTTCTGGGATGAACTATGTCCGGCTTGAGTGGGAAGCAGGCGACAAAGGAATTCGCTGCCCACCCACCACCCACTTCATTGCCACAATCGATGATTTAACCGACGTTCTTGACTTCGACTCCAAAGACATCGACGGCATGGACGACGATGCAGGAGACGCTTCAGAATTTCTAGGGGCACGGGACTACTGCCTCGTCACACGATATATACATGGTGGATACACCCAAGGAGGACGACAGAGATAATCCAGAAGATAAAACACCCGGGCAAAAGCCAAAACGGCGGTGCAGACGCCGCTCAAAGTCTAGCAACAGTAAAAATAGCGACAAGAGTGCAAGAAGGATCGACATACCAGTAAACCCCGAAGGCAATAACGACCACATGGACCCAGCGATGGAGCAGGACGAGCCAGGTCACGCTAAACCGAGTTCGGAGCACATACCTGATCACAATGATACGGAGGGACGAGCTCATCAAACCACCCCAGGACAAGAACACAGTCCGGACGATGATGCATTCATAATTCCGGAAGAACACGTGGAATGAGACAACCTCCATAGAAAGCTTATGGCCACAGCAAGAAATCTAAAGAAGCAGAAGCAACGGCTCAAAGCCGCATAGGAAACACTCAACCGCAGATGGAATAAAGTGCTAAACACTGAAGAATGATATGGCGACGATCGCCATACAAAGAGCTACCCAAAACGCAAGCTACTGCCAGAATTCGACGACGAGGCCATTCCACCAAAGAATAATACGACCAGGAGACCAGACATACCGCTTCACAACTGCAACAGAACAGCTACTGACGCCGCTCACGATCTACATGAGCATCTGGATAAGAAAGACGGTGCGGCCAGGTCCATCTACGGATCTAAAGAACACACCCCGGCGAGGGACTATGGTCACCAAAATGATCATACAAGCCAAATACCAGTTAACAATAAACATCGGACACAACAACAGCATGCCATAGCGCGTCGAGATACAGAGGGGCTGCTCACCCCCTGTGCTTCACCAAAGAAGTACTGGACCATGAATTCCCACAAGGTTTTAAACCTATGAACATAGAGGCATACGACGGAACGACAGACCCAGGGGTCTGGATCGAAGATTTTATCCTGCATATTCGCATGGCTCGTGGGATTGACCTCCATGCCATCAAATACCTTCCCTCAAGTTGAAGGGACCTGCTCGACACTGGTTGAAAAGCCTCCCCGAAAATTCAATTGGGAGTTGGGAGGAACTCGAGGATGCTTTCAGGGCCAATTTTCAAGGGACTTATGTCCGACCTCTGGATGCAGACGATCTAAGTCACATAATCCAACAGCCCGGAGAGTCCGCCCGCAAGCTTTGGAACCGATTTCTCACTAAGAAGAATCAAATTGTCGATTGTCTAGACGCCGAAGCCTTAGCAGCATTCAAACACATCATCCACGATGAGTGGCTTGCCTGACACCTGGGCCAAGAAAAGCCAAGGACAATGGCAGCCTTAACAAGCCTTATGACCCGCTTTTGCGCGGGCGAAGATAGCTGGCTAGCCCGTGAAGGCACCAGCGACCCCAGCACATCCGAAATAAGAGATGGCAACGGGCAGCCACGGCGTAATAAAAACAAACGCCAAAACAAGGAAGAGAGCCCGGACAACACAACGGTCAATGCCGGATTCAGGGGCTCTCGACCTGATCAGCAAAAGAAGCCATTTAAAGGCAGTAAAGAGGGACCGTCTGGTCTGAACAGAGTCCTGGACAGACTGTGCCAAATTCATGGCACCCCAGAGAAACCTGCGAACCACACGCATAGAGAATGCTGGGTCTCTAAGAAGGCCAGAAAATTAAATGCCGAACACAAGGGGAGGGAAACACCAAGTGAAGACGAGGATGAACCTCGTCAGCCGAACACTGGGGGACAGAAAAAATTCCCGCCAGAGGTTAAAACAGTAAACATGATCCAAGGGACTTACACATCCACGAGAAGGCACGAACGCGTGCATAGAGACGCGCACTGGATGTCATATTTGATCACCTTCGATCGCATGGACGGCTGAACTAGTATTTGGCGCCGAGGATCAAAGGCCTTGGTGCTGGACCCAACAATCGACGGATACCGTCTCACCCGTGTCCTCATGGACGGCGGCAGTAGTCTCAACTTAATATACGAGGACACTGTCCGCAGGATGAGGATAAACCCAGCCAGAATTAGCCAAAGCAACACCACCTTTGAAGGGGTGATACCAGGCGTTGAAGCTTAAGGTAGGGGCTGCATCATACTGGAGGTAACATTTGGCTCCCCAGGAAACTCCAGAAGCGAAGAACTACTCTTCACCATCGCACCCTTCGAAAGCGACTATCATGCATTGCTTGGAAGAATGGCCTTCGACCGCTTCAACGCATTACCGCACTATGGATACCTTACACTCAAGATGCCTGGTCCACGTGGCGTCATCACCGTTAGCGGAATCACAGCACGCTCTTCATGCGTAGAGGAACACGCGGCGGCCCTGGCGGACGGACTATAAGCGGCCTCCAATATCAGAAAACATGACTGGTCATTAATACCACAGACATGGTTAGACGAGTCTGGTAGCCCGGATAAAATTAAACCAGGGCACCGTGTATGTAATCCCATAGCGGACACCAGGGGCTATAAATATTTAATACAGCCCCATACTTGGCTCAACCTTATTGGCAGGCCAACATCTTACACTTTTACTATCCATCGCATACTTACGTTGTACTCTCCTACGAGTTTTCCTTTTTCCACAGACAACGTTCGCGCGATACCCTTCCAGGATACGGCACAACAGAGACAAAGGCGCAGACGTGCAGCAGGGCCCCGTTCAGCAGGTTTCTTTTTAGATTAAGCCCTTGTGTAAACCTTTTCTATTGCCTCTTGTTGTTTAACCATCCCATGGGTTCCATACCCACAGAGGATACTATCGTTATTGGCATTTCGCCAGGACAGATTACCGCACGTACCTGGAAACACAAGGTTCATAATGAATGGGCATTCTTGAGCCCATCTTCTGTTATAAAGCCCGAATACCTTCGGGAGTGTTCGGCATCATGAGTTTGGCCTTATATGCATCAGCTCCGAATCATGTCTTTGGTCAAATGTTGGGTTTGCCCAGCTCCTGGGTTTGCCGCCTTACGTTCCATTATTATCGGCTAAGGCGGCCAAAGAAGAACTACTGTGATTGTGCCCTGGTTATTCCGGATGAGCACCTCAGTAGAGAAAGCCGAAAGCTGACTATCATGATGCAGTGAGAGACTGTTCAACCACTCGAAGACTCACCAGAATCTTTAGGATTCCTCCGCATTAAGGAAGGGCCGTTTCCCGGCCATGTACATAAGCGCCCGTATTCGGATGCACGCGAAGGTACCAGGGGCTACATAGTAGCCCCACCATTAGACTCCCATGGCTAAGCGAAAGTGTTACAGCTATATAGTCCGGTTGCCTAGTGATACGTCTCCAATGTATCTATAATTTTTGATTGTTCCATGCTATTATATTACCTGTTTTGGATGCTTATGGGCTTTATTTTACATATTTATATCATTTTTGGGACTAACCTACTAACCGGAGGCCCAGCCCATATTGCTGTTTTTTTGCCTATTTCAGTATTTCGAAGAAAAGGAATATCAAACGGAGTCAAAATGGAATGAAACCTTCGGGAGCGATATTTTTGGAACAAATCTTATCTGGAGAGCTTGGGGTGCAAGTCAAGAAAGCTCCGAGAGCCCCACGAGATAGGAGGGCGCCCCCCTGTAGGGCGCACCCCCCTGTCTCGTGGGCCCCTTGGGCATCCACCGACATACTTCTTCCTCCTAGATATACCCACGGACCCCGAAAACATCCAGGAGCACCACAAAACACAATTTCCACCACCGTAACCTTCTGTATCCGCGAGATCCCATCTTGGAGCCTTCGCCGGCACTCTGCCGGAGGGGGAATCGACCACGGAGGGCCTCTACATCAACATCCTTGCCCCTCCTATGAGTTGTGAGTAGTTTACCACAGACCTATGGGTCCATAGTTATTATCTAGATGGCTTCTTCTCTCTTTTTGGATCTCAATACAATGATCTCCCCCTCTCTTGTGGAGATCTATTCGATGTAATCTCTTTTTGCGGTGTGTTTGTCAAGATCCGATGAATTGTGAGTTTATGTTCAGATTTATCTATGGTTATTAATTGAATCTTCTCTGAATTCTTTTATGTATGATTGAGTTATCTTTGCAAGTCTCTTCGAATTATCGGTTTGGTTTGGCCTACTAGATTGATCTTTCTTGCCATGGGAGAAGTGCTTAGCTTTGGGTTCAATCTTGCGGTGTTCTTACCCAGTGACAGAAAGGGTTGCAAGACATGTATTGTATTGTTGCCATCGAGGATAACAAGATGAGGTTTATATCATATTGCATGAATTTATCCCTCTACATCGTATAATCTTGCTTAATGTGTTACTCCGTTCTTATGAACTTAATACTCTAGATGCATGCTGGATAGCGGTCGATGTGTGGAGTAATAGTAGTAGATGCAGGCAGGAGTCGGTCTACTTGTTTTGGATGTGATGCCTATATACATGATCATGCCTAGATAACGTCATAATTATTCACTTTTCTATCAATTGCTTGACAGTAATTTGTTCACCCACCGTAATACTTATGCTCTCGAGAGAAGCCTCTAATTAAACCTATGGCCCCTGGGTCTAGCTCTTATCATATTTGCTTTCAATCTACTTTTATTTGCATCTTTACTTTTCTTGCATCTATATCATAAAATACCAAAAATATATTTATCTTATCATACTATCTTTATTAGATCTCACTTTCGCAAGTGGCCGTGAAGGGATTGACAACCCCTTTATTGCGTCGGTTGCGAGTTTTCAGTTTGTTTGTGTAGGTTCGTGGGACTTTTGAGGAGCCTCCTACTGGATTGATACCTTGGTTCTCGAAAATTGAGGGAAATACTTACGCTACACTTTGCTGCATCACCCTCTCCTCTTTGGGGAAAACCAACGCTAGCTCAAGACGTAGCAAGAAGGATTTCTGGCGCCGTTGCCGGGGAGGTCTTCGCTCAAGTCAAGACATACCAAGTACCCATCACAAACTCATCTCCCTTGCATTTACATTATTTGCCATTTGCCTCTCGTTTTCCTCTCCCCCACTTCACACTTGCCGTTTTATTTGCCCTCTCTTTCCCAATCTCCTCCTCTCTTTTCCGCTTGCCTTTTTTTGTTTGCTTGTGTTTTGGATTACTTGTCACCATGGCACAAGATAATACCAAGTTGTGTGATTTCTCGAATACCAATAATAATGATTTCTTAGTACTCCAATTTCTCCTCTTAATGATGTTGAGTCTTGTGAAATCAATACTGCCTTGCTGAATCTTGTTATGAAAGATCAATTCGCCGACCTTCCTAGTGAAGATGCCGCTACTCATCTAAATAATTTTGTTGATTTGTGTGACATGCAAAAGAAGAAAGATACTGATAAAAATATTGTCAAATTTAAGTTATTTCCGTTTTCACTTAGAGATCATGCTAAAGTTTGGTTTTCATCTTTGCCTAGAATTAGTATTGATTCTTGCAACAAGTGCAAAGATGCTTTTATCTCCAAGTATTTTCATCCCGCTAAGATCATCACTCTTAGGAACGATATTATGAATTTTAAACAACTTGATCATGAGAATGTTGCCCAATCTTGGGAAAGAATGAAATTGATGCTTCGCAATTGCCCTACTCATGGTTTGAATTTATGGATGATCATACAAATTTTTTATGCCGGTTTGAACTTTGCTTCTAGAAATCTCTTAGATTCGGCCGCGGGAGGCACGTTTATGGAAATTACATTAGGAGATGCTACAAAATTGCTTGATAATATTATGGCTAATTATTCTCAATGGCACACCGAAAGATCTTCTGGTAAAAAAGTGCATGCTATAGAAGAAATTAATATTTTGAGTGGAAAGATGGATGGACTTATGAAGATGTTTGCTACTAAAAATACTCCTCTTGATCCCAATGATATGCCTTTGTCTTCTTTAATTGAGAATAATAATGAATCTATGGATGTGAATTTTGTTGGTAGGAATAGTTTTGGAAACAATGCTTATAGAGGAAATTTTAATGCTAGACCGTTCCCTAGTAATCCCTCTAATAATTATGGAAATTCCTACGATAATTCTTATGGTAATTTTAATAAGATGCCCTCTGATTTTGAGAATAGTGTGAAAGAATTTATGATTTCTCAAAAGAATTTTAATGCTTTGCTCGAAGAAAAATTGCTCAAAGTTGACGATTTGGCTAGGAACGTTGATAGACTTTCGCTTGATGTTCATTCTCTTAAACTTGGATCCTCTTCTCCTAAGCATGATATCAATGAGTCTCTCAAAGTAATGAGAATCTCCATTGACGAGTGCAAGGAAAGAACCATTAGATTGCATGCTAAAAAGGAAAGCTTTATAAAAGCGTGTTCTTCTAATCTACATGAAAATAATGATGAGGATCTTAAAGTTATTGATGTGTCTCCTATTAGTTCTATGTTTTGCAATATGAATTTTGATGATTATGGGACTAATAATGAATCAACTTTGCCTAGAAGGCGTTCCAAAAATTCGGAGTCTTTGGATCTTAATGCTAAATTTGGTAAAAGAGAGATTGGAGAATCCTCAACTTCTAATAATGTTGAACCTACCATCTCGGATTTCAAGGAATTTGATTATGATAATTGCTCTTTAAAAGGTTGTATTTCCTTGTTGCAATCCGTTGTTAATTCTCCTCATGTTTATAGTCAAAACAAAGCTTTTACCAAACATATTGTTGATGCCTTGATGCAATCTTATGATGAAAAACTTAATTTGGAAGTTTCTTTACCTAGAAAACTTAATGATGAGTGGGAACCTACTATAAAGATAAGAATTAAAGATTTTGAGTGTTTTGCTTTGTGTGATTTGGGTGCTAGTGTTTCCACAATTCTGAAAACTTTATGCGATATTCTAGACTTCCATGATCTTGATGATTGCTCTTTAAATTTGCACGTTGCGGATTCCACCATTAAAAAGCCTATGGGAAGGATCAATGATGTTCTTATTGTTTCTAATAGAAATTTGGTGCCCGTAGATTTTATCGTTCTTGATATAGATTGCAATCTTTCTTGTCCTATTATTCTTGGTAGACCTTTCCTTAGAACGATTGGTGCGATTATTGATATGAAGGAAGGGAACATTAGATTCCAATTTCCTTTAAAGAATGGCATGGAGCACTTTCCAAGAAATAAAGTCAAATTACCTTATGAATCTATCATGCGTGCTACTTATGAATCAAGTTCCGAAGATGGCACTCGTTAGATATATCCTTGCTTTTATGCCTAGCTAGGGGCGTTAAATGATAGCTCTAGTTGGGAGGCTTATGTTCTTTATTTTTGTTCCTGTTTAGTGTTAAATTTTGTTTCTACTTTCTGTTTAGATGTTTTTTATCTTTTGTTTAGTGTTTGTGCCAAGTAGAACCTATAGGATAAACTATGATGATGGTTGATTTGATTCTGCTGAAAAACAGAAACTTTGCGCTCACGATAAAAAATTCAATAAATCACAGAAAATAGCTTTTGCGTTGATTCGTTTTGCTTCTGATCAATAAAAAAATTGTCCAGTACGTCCTATTTTGGTAGGATTTTTAGAGTTCGAGAAGTTTGAGTTAGTTACAGATTTCTACAGACTGTTCTGTTTTTGACAGATTCAGTTTTTCGTGTGTTGTTTGCTTATTTCAATGCATCTATGGCTAATAAATTAGTTTATAAACCATAAGGAAGTTGCAATACAGTAGGTGTAACACCAAAATAAATAAATAATGAGTTCATTGCAGTACCTTATGTGCTGGTTTTGTTTTCTTTCACTAACGGAGCTTATAAGATTTCTTGTTGAGTTTTGTGTTGTGAAGTTTTTCAAGTTTTGGGTAAAGCTTTTATGGACTATGGAATAAAGAGTGGCAAGAGCTTAAGCTTGGGGATGCTTATGGCACCCCAAGATATTCAAGAATAGCCAAAAGCCTAAGCTTGGGGATGCCCCGGGAAGGCATCCCCTCTTTCGTCTTCATTCATTGGTAACTTTACTTGGAGCTATATTTTTATTCGCTACATGATATGTGTTTTGCTTGGAGCATCGTGTATTATATTGGTCTTTGCTTGTTAGTTTACCACATTCATACTTGCTGTAACACACCTTTTTGGACAAGCCTATTTGATTAGAATTTGCTAGAATACTCTATGTGCTTCACTTATATCTTTTGAGCTTGATAGTTTTTGCTCTAGTGCTTCACTTATATCTTTTAAAGCATGGTGGTGGATTAAATTTATAGAAATTGCTAGTCTCTCATGCTTCACTTATATTATTTTGAGAGTCTCTTAGAACAGCATGGTATTTGCTATGGTTTTAATTTGGTCCTAGAATGATGAGCATCCAAGTTGGTATAATAAAAACTAACATATAAAGTGAATTGGATGCTATGATCAATTTGATGCTTGATAATTGTTTTGAGATATGGAGGTAGTAATATTAAAGTCATGCTAGTTGGGTGATTATGGATTTAAATAATGCTTGTGTTGAAGTTTGTGATTCTCGTAGCATGCACGTATGGTGAACCGCTTTGTGATGAAGTCGGAGCACAATTTTATTTATTGATTGTTTTCCTTATGAGTGGCAGTCGGGGACGAGCGATGGTCTTTTCCTACCAATCTATCCCCCTAGGAGCAACCGTGTAGTGCTTTGGTTGTTGATGACTTCTAAATTTTTACAACAAGTATATGAGTTCTTTTGATTAATGTTGAGTCCATGGATTATACGCACTCTTTTCACCCCACCATTATTGCTAGCCTCTCTTGTATCGTGCAACTTTCGCCGGTACCATAAACCCACCATACTCCTTCCTCAAAACAGCCACCATACCTACCTATTATGGCATTTCCATAGCCATTCCAAGATATATTTCCATGCAACTTTCCACAGTTCCGTTCATATGACACGCATTACTTTTGTCATATTGCTTTTTGCATGAACATGTAGTTGACATTGTATTTGTGGCAAAGCCACCGTTCATAATTCTTTCATACATGTCACTCTTGATTCATTGCATATACCGGTACAGAGCCGGAGACATTCATATAGAGTCATATTTTGTTCTAAGTATCGAGTTGTAATTGTTGAGTTGTAAAAAAAATAAAAGTGTGATGATCATCATTATTAGAGCATTGTCGCAGTGAGGAAAGGATGATGGAGACTATAATTCCCCCATAAGTCGGGATGATACTCCGGACGAAAAAAAGAGGGGCCATAAAAAAAAGAGAAAAGGCCCAATAAAAAAATGAGAGAAAAAGAGAGAAGGGACAATGCTACTATCCTTATACCACACTTGCGCTTCAAAGTAGCACCATGATCTTCATGATAGAGAGTCTCATATGTTGTCACTTTCATTTACTAGTGGGAATTTTTCATTATAGAACTTGGATTGTATATTCCAATGATGGGCTTCCTCAAAGTGCCCTAGGTCTTCGTGAGCAAGCAAGTTGGATGCACCCCACTAGTTTTCTTTTGTTGAGCTTTCATATATTTATAGCTCTAGTGCATCCGTTGCATGGCAATCCCTACTCACTCACATTGATATCTATTAATGGGCATCTCCATAGCCCGTTGATATGCCTAGTTGATGTGAGACTATCTTCTCCTTTTTGTCTTCTCCACAACCACCGTTCTATTCCACATATAGTGCTATGTCCATGGCTCACGCTCATGTATTGCGTGAAAGTTGAAAAAGTTTGAGATTATTAATGTATGAAACAATTGCTTGGCTCATCATCGGGGTTGTGCATGATTAAATACTTTGTGTGATGAAGATAGAGCTTAGCCAGACTATATGATTTTGTAGGGATAACTTTCTTTTGGCCATGCTATTTTGAGAAGACATGATTACTTGATTAGTATGCTTGAAGTATTACTGTTTCTTATGTCAATATGAACTTTTATTTTGTATTACTTGGATCTGAACATTCATGCCACAATCAAAGAAAATTACATTATGAATTATGCTAGGTAGCATTCCACATCAAAAATTCTCTTTTTATCATTTACCTACTCGAGGACGAGCAGGAATTAAGCTTGGGGATGCTTGATACGTCCCCAACGTATCTATAATTTTTGATTGTTCCATGCTATTATATTACTTGTTTTGGATGCTTATGGGCTTTATTTTACATATTTATATCATTTTTGGGACTAACCTAGTAACCGGAGGCCCAGCCCATATTGCTGTTTTTTGCCTATTTCAGTATTTCGAAGAAAAGGAATATCAAACAGAGTCCAAATGGAATGAAACCTTTGGGAGCGATATTTTTGGAACAAATCTGATCCGGAGAGCTTGCGGTGTAGGTCAAGAAAGCTCCGAGGGCCTCACGAGATAGGAGGGGCCCCCCGTGTAGGGTGCGCCCCCTGTCTCGTGGGCCCCTCGGGTATCCACCGACGTACTTCTTCCTCCTATATATACCCATGGACCCCAAAAACATCCACGGGCACCACGAAACACAATTTCCACCACCGTAACCTTCTGTATCCGCGAGATCCCTTCTTGGATCCTTCGCCGACACTCTACCAGAGGGGGAATCAACCACGGAGGGCCTCTACATCAACTTCCTTGCCCCTCCTATGAGTTGTGAGTAGTTTACCACAGACCTACGGGTCCATAGTTATTACCTAGATGGCTTCTTCTCTCTTTTTGGATCTCAATACAATGATCTCCCCCTCTCTTGTTGAGATCTATTCGATGTAATCTCTTTTTGCGGTGTGTTTGTCAAGATCTGAGGAATTGTGAGTTTATGTTCAGATTTATCTATGGTTATTAATTGAATCTTCTCTGAATTCTTTTATGTATGATTTAGTTATCTTTGCAAGTCTCTTCGAATTATCGGTTTGGTTTGGCCTACTAGATTGATCTTTCTTGCCATGGGAGAAGTGCTTAGCTTTGGGTTCAATCTTGCGGTGTTCTTACCCAGTGACATAAAGGGTTGCAAGACACGTATTGTACTGTTGCCATCGAGGATAACAAGATGGGGTTTATATCATATTGCACGAGTTTATCCCTCTACATCATATCATCTTGCTTAATGCGTTACTCCGTTCTTATGAACTTAATACTCTAGATGCATGCTGGATAGCGGTCGATGTGTGGAGTAATAGTAGTAGATGCATGCAGGAGTCGGTCTACTTGTTTTGGATGTGATGCCTATATACATGATCATGCCTAGATAACGTCATAATTATTCACTTTTCTATCAATTGCTTGACAGTAATTTGTTCACCCACCGTAATACTTATGCTCTCGAGAGAAACTGTCACATCCCTAGTTCTGGTATGACCTAGACAAGCTAGTCATTTGTGCATCATGTTTAAATTCCATTTAATTTTGACATGAGGATTTGTGAAACCCTCAGAATCATTTTTGGAAATGACCCAAATAAAAATTACTCCAAAAGGGTCCAAGAAAATGCTCATGTTGCTCTCTGAAAATATTGGACAGAGATAAAAATCAAACCAATATTTTTTAAGAGCCCATAAGTATTTATTTTGGGCATTTGGAACTAATGCATAAATATTTGCATTGGATATATATTTGTTATATATATAATATATGTCCAAAAATTATGCCATTTGTTGAGAAGCTCTGGAATCATACCACCAGTTCTTACAAAAAATTGCATAAGTAAATAAAATGATTTAATATTATTATTAAATCAAAACAAATGTCAGAAAAATAGAAAAGAATAAGAAATGGAAAACCTACCTGGACTTACCTGCAGCCCCTGTGCAGGCCGGCCCAGCCAGCAGGTGGCCCAACCCAACTGCCAGGAGCTTCTTCAAGCTCCTGCTAGTAGGAGCAGCTGCGTGGCCGGCATGCCGTAGCCGCGCCACCACCTCCTTCCTGCCTGCCTGTCCTCCCCCTCGTCGCTCTAGATGCCCCGGACGAAGCCACGTGCCGCCCCGCATCGCTCTCACTCTCCCCGGTCCTCTCCTCTCCTCTCCCTCCCTCTCTCTCTCTCACGGCCGAGCGCCACCGTCGCCACCGGCCACCGTTGCCGTAGCCACCGCCTCTCCGTCGCCTCTCCGACCAGCTCAGAAGCTCCGCCAAGTTGCTGTCCACCTCTCCATCGAGCCACGCGACACGGGAAGCCCTGGAGAGCCATCATCACTGCCGTCTTCGTCTCCGGTCGCCGGAGATCGTCTTCACCGCCCCGCCGTCTTCAGCGCGTCCCCGAGCTCGCGGACAAGCTCGTCGCGTCCGCTGTGAGCTTCTACTCCATCCCCCTCTCTCCGTTTCTCTGTTCTCGCGCCGTAGCTCCCGTTTCCCACCACAGCTGTAGCACCTCGCCGCCATCCATGTCGCTGCCGTCGCGCTAGCTGCCGTAGCTCACGCCCGCGCACGTCAACATGCTCAGCTGCCTCCCAGCAAGCCAACGCCGCTGCCCGAAGCCCCTGCCGTGCACCACAGCGCTGTGCGCGCACTTGGCCGAACTCCAGCCACCGCCTCGAGCTCGTTTCCGGCGAGCTCCGGCACCCCCGCAGCCCCCCGCTTGCTCCAAATGACGCGGACGAGCTCCAGCTCCTCATCCGTGGTCTCCGCCGCCTAAATGGTTGCAGGAGGGCGATTCCCGAGCCCCTCCGCCGTGTCTGGCCTCGCCGGCGTCGAGTCACCGGCGGGTTTGACCCTACTAACCAGGGGGTTTGACCCTTTGACCTCGCCGGACTGACAAGTGGGCCGGGCCCCTGCTAATTTTAGTTAGATGTTAATTAAACTTAATTAGCAAGCTGATACTGACATGTGGGTCCGAGTCCACTAACTAAACTAGATTAGTTAGGTTAGACACTGACATATGGGTCCCACTAGTCAGGTTTGACCTAGACCGACCCGTTGAGCTGCTGATGTCACCCAGACGTCATGCTGACGCAGTTATCTATTTTCTGGATTTAAATTAATCAGGAAAATCCAAAAAATGTTTTAAACTTCAAAAAATCATAGAAATTCAACCGTAACTCAGATTGAAATAATTTATATATGAAAAATTATCAGGAAAATGCAATCTATCCATATGTACTAGTTTCATGCATGACAAACCAACTTATACCTACTGTATAAGTGAAACACTGAAATGGTTATATAAAGAGCTTATTTTGGAGATGCATTTGAATCTTTGTTTCAAATGGATTTCACCCAAATAAAAGCTAGTTGCATTAACTTAATCAGCATCACATCTACATGCCATGTTCATGCATCATATTGTTACATATGCTTGTGTATTGATTTCCGACACCGTTCCTTCTCGATAGGTCCTGCTCCGGAGACCATTCCAGAGTACCTGTCTGAGGAGCAGTGCCTTCCTTGTTGATCTAACAGGAAATTAAACTCCCTTGTTCATTCTGATACAATCCTACTCTCTCGCTCCTGCTCTTAGTTATTGCATTAGGACAAAAACGATTCAACTGCTACATTGTGCTGCGGTAGTTGAACCCATTCCTCTGCATGACCTGTCATTGCCACAGTAAATAGTTGAAACCCACTAGCATGTGTAGGAGTTGATTCAAGCCATTGTTGTGTTCCTACCATGCTATGCCTGCTATTTCTTAGTGTGTGTCAGGTCTGATTCATTGGGAATGAATTGGAGTGCAGTGTTCTATGTTCTGATGCTGAGGGTGAAGTGTGTGACCACAATTTGGTAAAGGTAGCGGTGAGAGGCCATGTAGGAGTACATGGTGGGTTGTCTCACTGGAATCGTCCTTAAGCACTGAGTTCTATGTATGTTGTCCAATGACTCGATACTACCACACATTGGGATCCTTAATTGACTCTCTCGACTTATTAACCGACTTGATCTCTGTCCAGGAGTCGCAACTAGTTTCTGGTGTTTGTAGGTAGTGTTAGTAGTCTACCAAGTGGCACCCGACCAGGTGGGCTTGGGACAGACTAGGCACAAGTGGCACGGTGTACCAAGCGTAGATCCATCCGGCGAGGTGGGCTTGGGAACCCTACACACATCATTTGGAGCCGTGAGCGACACCCCGGCCGGATCTCCTTGCGAATGGAACCCGAATAGGCGATAAATCTGGATTAGAGTCTTGTGTGGTTAGTCAGGTCATGGCCGACACCCTCCCCAGGCTTCCGCTTGAAGGTTGCCGAGTTACATGACGTGTACATGGCGGTAAGTGGCGAGAGCGTGTGTGAAGAAGTACACCCCTGCAGGGTTAACATGATCTATTCGAATAGCCGGGTCCGCGGTTATGGACTTCTTGGATGTTTACATGGTACATAGACAACTTGAAGTGGATATATACTCTAAAATGTTGAAGACAAGTGTGAGTGCTATGGATGGCCTTCTCGTAGGGAGACGGGGATGAATCCATAGTAGTGTATTGTGTGGTGATTAGTGGACTCGTGTGCGCCATATCACCTCAAAGAAGTTCTCGTAGTCGTAGAACAAGATAGCCACTCAGTCAAAGCTGGCTTGCTGCAACTAAACCCCACATTACCCTCTTGATACAAATGCATGTATGATAGGATCTGATGTAAGACTTGCTGAGTACCTTTGTACTCATGTTGCTTTATTTATGTTTTTGCAGCGGAGACTTCGGTCTTACTAGTGTTCTCGTGGGCTTCGACAAGTAGCTTGTACCTCAGCTACGATCTTGATAGGATGTTGTAGATAGTCAGGCTCTTTAGCCTTTTTCATTTGTAGATGTCTGTACTCAGACATGTAATGCTTCCGCCTGTTGCTTGTTTGCTCTGACTGTTGGGTCATGTGACCCCTGTTTGTAATAATGCTATCATGGCTCTTTGAGCCTTATCTATATGAGTTGAGTTATGTTGTGATGCCATGTTGTACAACACATACTTGCATGTTATGCGTACGTGTAATGTGTATTGCTATGTGTGGAATCTGTATATCTAGTTATTTATCCTTAGTAGCCTCTCTTACCGGGAAATGTCTCCTAGTGCTTCCACTGAGCCCTGGTAGCTTGCTACTGCTCCGGAACACTTAGGCTGGCCGGCATGTGTCCTTCTTCGTTCCTGTGTCTGTCCCTTCGGGGAAATGTCACGCGGTGTCTACCGGAGTCCTGTTAGCCTGCTACAGCCCGGTTTACCGGAGTCCTGCTAGCCCAGTTGCTACAGCCCGGATTCACTGGCTGATGACCGACACATTCGATGCTGGGTCATGTATGCCTGTCCCTGTAAGTTAGTGCCACTTTGGGTTCACGACTAGCCATGTCAGGCCGGGTTCTTTGTCATATGGATGCTAGCGACACTATCATATACGTGTGCCAAAAGGCGCAAACGGTCCCGGGCATGGTAAGGCGACACCCATGGGAATACCGTGCGTGAGGCTGCAAAGTGATATGAGGTGTTACATGCTAGATCGGTGTGGCATGGAATCGGGGTCCTGACAGCTTTGGTATCAGAGCCTGACCGCCTGTAGGATTACCAAGCCAAACTAGTCGAAGTTGAGTCTAGAAATTCTTTAGTTATGTAAGGGAATTGATTGTGGGAAGGAACGTAAGGCTCTTTTTACTCCTTATACCTCATGGCCTTCTGATCTGAGTCATCCTATCTTTCCTGCGGGGTTAAGGAACTAGGATTCTCTTCTGTCTATCAGGATCACGTGTTACTACTCTGTAGTCCCATAGGTTTGGTTAATCAGAGTCATACCCAGTTTTCGAGTACTTCCGGTGTAGTCTATTAGTTCTATCCTAGAACCTTGAGTGGTGATGTTGAGTTATTGTTCTACCCCATTTTTGGCAGGATGTCTCATTCTGAGCATTTTACTGCCCTTATGCTGCCGGAATTGCCCTAGGAGTTTGAGAGTTTCTAATTTCCTTGTCCTACATTCTACAGCCTATAGATGACGCTGATTCCGTCCTTGGTTTTGTTTCTCAGGATGTCATCAGTTAAGCAAAGTTCTGCTGCTCATAGCCAGAACCACGGAGATGGTAGGGATGAGGTTCCTCCCGACCCGCCTTCATTGACAAAGTTCATGTTAGAGATGGAGAGGAACAAGCGTGAGTCTAACCGCTTGTTGGCACGTATCGAGGAGAACACCGCACATCAGTTCAAAGGGTCTGTAACCATTCATGACTTCATTCACTTGCACCCACCCACCTTTCATCATTCTATTGAGCCACTCGATGCAGCTGACTGGCTCCATAGCATCACTGATAAGCTGCGTTCCGCGAACGTAGCTGAAGATGACAAGGTCACCTATGCCACATACCACCTGGAAGGTCTTGCTAGTCTTTGGTGGCAGAACTATGAGGCTATACTTCCAGCTGGCCAGATTCCTACCTGGAGGGATTTCATTGAGGCTTTTCGCAAGCATCACATTCCTGAAGCCCTCATCGATCGCAAGAGAGAAGAGTTCTGTAGTTTCACCCAGGGTAAGTGGCTGTTGATGCTTATAGTAGAGAGTTTGAGAACCTCGCCCGCTATGCTGCACAAGAAGTGTCCACGGACGCCAAGAAGCAGGCTAGGTTCCGGAAGGGTCTCAACCCCAAGTTGCGTTGTGATCTCCACTTGCACCATTGCAATACATTCCAGGCTCTAGTGAACAAGGCCATTAATGCAGAGATAGCCCAACTCACTTACGAGGAGTCTCGTAAGCACACCCTTGATTTGGGATCTTCCTCCGGTTCTAATTCTTAGAAGCGCCGGATTTGGGTTCCGAACTCCGCTCTTCCACCCGGATATCTACCGAGGCCATCTTATGTGGCACCTCATCTAGTTCAGCAGTATGCTCCACCCAGGCCTATTGGTGGACCGCCTGGCAATGCGGGTCCACGTTCTACCTCCAAGATTTGTTATAAGTGCGGAGAGCCAGGCCACATTGCCCGTATTTGCACTCAGGCCAGTGTTGCTCCACCCCAGCCCGAGAAGTCTGTTGGCCATGGTAAGCCATCACGCAAGATGATTAGTGCCAAGTCATCTCACCCTAAACATGGACGTGTGCATCACGTCTCAGCTAAAGACGCTCATGATGATCCGGATGTCATTCTTGGTACACTCCTTGTCAATTGTCATCCATTATCGGTTCTGTTCGATACTGGAGCATCTGACTATTTCATCTCTGAAAGCTATGCTCGCTTGCACGACATGTCATTTTGTGATATGCCCTCCCTGCTACTTATTCAAACTCCTGGATCCAAATGGCAAACCTCTAGGATAAGTTATGGCAATGAAATACATGTTGACAGACTTGTATTCCTTGCTTACTTGATATCTCTCAAGTCTTCGGATATTAACATCATCTTGGGTATGGACTGGATGACAGCTCATCATGCCAAGATTGATTGTTTCACCAGGTCTGTTCAGCTTACACACCTATCTGGCAAGATAGGCACCGTCTCCACTAGAGTGGCCAAGCGTCAGCTCTATTCTCTTAATGCCAGCCCTCTTCCAGACCTTGAAGATATTCCGGTAGTCCGTGACTTTCCGGATGTCTTTCCGGAGGAACTGCCAGGTGTTCCACCTGACAGAGATGTAGAGTTCGTCATAGATCTTATCCTAGGAACCACTCCAATCTCTAGGAGACCTTACAAGATGGCACCCTTAGAACTAGCTGAGCTTAAGAAACAACTTGATGAGTCCTTGCAAAAGGGTTTCATCCGTCCCAGTTCTTCTCCTTGGGCTTGCCCCATCCTCTTCGTTAAGAAGAAAGACGATACAGACCGGATGGTTGTAGATTATCGTCCCGTTAATTTGGTCACGATAAAGAACAAGTATCCGCTCCCCAGGATCAACGACCTGTATGATCAGCTCGCTGGATCCTCAGTCTTCTCCAAGATGGATTTGAGGTTAGGCTACCACCAAATCAAGATCAGAAATGGGTACATTCCCAAAACGGCTTTTGTCACTCGTTATGGTCAGTACGAGTACACCGTCATGTCCTTCGGTCTAACCAACACACCAGCTACTTTCTCCCGCTTGATGAACTCGATCTTCATGGAGTACTTAGATAAGTTCGTCGTGGTTTACCTCGATGATATTCTTATTTACTCGATGAACGAGGAAGAGCATGCCGAACATCTTAGACTTGTGCTAGAAAAACTCAGAGAGCACCGCCTTTATGCCAAGTTCTCCAAGTGTGAATTTTGGTTGCCAGAAGTGACCTACCTAGGCCACGTAATCTCTGGTAAGGGCATTTCTGTCAATCCTGAGAGAGTTAAGGCCGTTCTCGATTGGACTCCACCTGAAACCGTTAAACAAGTTAGGAGTTTCCTTGGTCTAGCCAGCTATTGTCGCCGCTTTGTTGAAAACTTCTCTAAAGTGGCCAAACCCCTCACGGAACTTCTCAAGAAAGATAAAAAGTTCGAGTGGTCCCCACAGTGTGAGTACAGTTTTCAGGAACTGAAAAGACGCCTGACTTCTGCTCCCATACTTGCGCCACCGGATTTCATGAAGGACTTTGTTATCTACTACGACGCCTCACGGCAGGGACTAGGTTGCATTCTTATGCAGGATCGTCATGTGGTTGCCTATGCATCTCGACAGTTGCATCCACATGAGGAGAATTATCCTACACATGATCTAGAGCTTGCAGCCGTAGTCTATGCACTCAAGACCTGGCGACATTACCTTCTTGGTAAACGTTGCGAGATCTACACCGATCACCAGAGTCTCAAGTATATCTTCACCCAACTAGATTTGAACCTTAGGCAAAGACGTTGGTTGGAGGTGATCTCAGATTATGATCTAGGGATTACTTACACTCCAGGCAAAGCCAATGTCATGGCTGATGCGCTAAGCCGTAAATCCTATTGCAATAATCTCATGTTGCAGCAGGGCCAACCACTTCTCCATGAGGAATTCTGTAAGCTTAATATTCACATTGCTCCTCACGGATTCCTTTCTACCTTAATGGTGAAACCTACTCTTGAGGATCAGATCATAACTAGCCAGCAATATGATACGCGTATTTCTCGATCAAGGATAATGTTAAGAAGGGAGCTGTTGGTAGTTTCTCTGTTGATGATCGAGGTGTTGTTTTCTTCGAGAACCGTCTGGTGGTTCCCAAGAAGCAACATCTTCGACAACTGATCCTTAAGGAGGCGCATGAATCTCCTCTCACAATTCATCTTGGTAGTACTAAGATGTATCAGGACCTACGCCAGAGGTTCTGGTGGACTAGGATGAAGAGAGAAATTGCTTAGTTTATTGCTAACTGTGACGTTTGTTATCGCGTTAAGGCAGAGCATCAAAGGCCTGCTGGCACCCTTCAGCCTTTAGCTATTCCTGAGTGGAAATGGGATAAAGTTGGTATGGATTTCATCACCAGTTTTCCCAGGACTAAGAAAGGGAATAATGCTATCTTCGTAGTCATTGATCGTCTTTCCAAAGTGGCTCACTTCCTTCCTGTTCGAGAGAGTATCACCGCTAGCCAGCTTGCTGACTTATATATTTCTCGAATAGTTTCACTTCATGGTGTTCCACTAGAGATCAATTCAGACCGTGGTAGTCTTTTCACTTCTCATTTCTGGGAGAGTTTCCAAACTGCCATGGGAACCCATCTTTCCTTCAATACCACTTTCCACCCTCAGTCGAGTGGTCAGGTGGAAAGGGTCAATCAAATTCTCAAAGACATGCTTAGATCTTGTGTTATCTCATTCAGAATGGATTGGGAGAAATGTCTTCCTTTCACCGAGTTTTCTTATAACAATAGCTATCAATCCAGTCTCAAGAAAGCTCCTTTTGAGGTTCTCTATGGACGAAGATGTCGAACACCTTTGAACTGGTCAAAAACCGGTGAAAGACAATTCTTTGGACCGGACATGATCCAGGAGGCAGAAGAGCAAGTTCGCATCATTCGTGAGAATTTGAAAACAGCCCAGTCTCATCAAAAGAGCCAGTATGATCATCATCATAAGGTTATGACTTATGAAGTTGGCGACAAAGCTTATCTTTGGGTTACTCCCTTGAAGGGTACCCATCGTTTCGGTATCAAGGGCAAGTTGGCTCCTCGTCACACTGGTCCTTTTCGCATTCTCGCTAAATGAGGAGAGGTTGCCTACCAGTTGGAACTACCCCCACATCTTTCTCGAGTTCATGATGTCTTCCACGTCTCTCAACTCAGGCGTTGCTTCTCGGATCCCATCCGCGGAGTGGACCACGAAACGCTTGATCTCCAAGATAACCTCACATACCGAGAGTACCCGGTTCGCATTCTTGATCAAGTAGAGCATGTCACTCAACGTCATAACATCAAGTTTCTCAAGGTTCAGTGGTCTCATCATTCCGAGAGAGAAGCTACTTGGGAGCGAGAAGATCGTCTTTGATTGGAGTACCCCGCTTTCTTTCCGTCGACCCCTGAATCTCGGGACGAGATTCTTTCAAGTGGGGGCGAGTTGTCACATCCCTAGTTCTGGTATGACCTAGACTAGCTAGTCATTTGTGCATCATGTTTAAATTCCATTTAATTTTGAAATGAGGATTTGTGAAACCCTCAGAATCATTTTTGGAAATGACCCAAATAAAAATTGCTCCAAAAGGGTCCAAGAAAATGCTCATGTTGCTCTCTGAAAATATTGGACAGAGATAAAAATCAAACCAATATTTTTAAGAGCCCATAAGTTTTTATTTTGGGCATTTGGAACTAATGCATAAATATTTGCATTGGATATATATTTGTTATATATATAATATATGTCCAAAAATTATGCCATTTGTTGAGAAGCTCTGGAATAATACCACCAGTTCTTACAAAAATTGGCATAAGTAACTAAAATGATTTAATATTATTATTAAATCCAAACAAATGTCAGAAAAATAGAAAAGAAAAAGAAATGGAAAACCTACCTGGACTTACCTGCAGCCCTTGTGCAGCCCAGCGGCCTAGCAGGCCGTCCCAGCCAGCAGGCGGACCAGCCCAACTGCCAGGAGCTTCTTCAAGCTCCTGCTAGTAGGAGCAGCTGCGTGGTCGGCATGCCGCAGCCGCGCCACCACCTCCTCCCTACCTGCCTCTCCTCCCCCTCATCGCTCTGGATGCTCGGACGACGCCACGCGCCGCCCGAGATCGCTCTCACTCTCCCTCGGTCCTCTCCTCTCCTCTCCCTCGCTCTCTCTCTCTCACGGCCGAGCGCCACCGTCGCCACCGGCCACCGTTGCCGTAGCCACCGCCTCTCCGTCGCCTCTCCGACCAGCTCAGAAGCTCCGCCACGTCGCCGTCCACCTATCCATCGAGCCACGCGGCGCGGGAAGCCCTGGAGAGCCGCCATCGCTGCCGTCTTCAGCGTGTCCCCGAGCTCGCCGACAAGACCGTCGCGTCCGCTGTGAGCTTCTGCTCCGTCCACCTCTCTCCGTTTCTCTGTTCTCGCGCCGTAGCTCCCGTTCCCCACCACGGCCGTAGCACCTCGCCACCGTCCATGTTGCAGCCGTTGCGCTAGCTGCCGTAGCTCACGCCCGCGCACGTCAACGAGCTCATCTGCCTCCCAGCAAGCCAACGCCGCTGCCCGAAGCCCCTGCCGTGCACCACAGCGCTGTGCGCGCACTTGGCCGAACTCTGGCCACCGCCTCGAGCTCGTTTCCGGCGAGCTCCGGCACCACCGTAGACCCCCGCTTGCTCCAAACAATGCGGACGAGCTCCAGCTCCTCATCCGTGGTCTCCGCCGCCTAAATGGTTGCCGAAGTGCGATTCCTGAGCCCCTCCGCCGCGTCTGGCCTCGACGGCGTCGAGTCGCCGGCGGGTTTGACCCTGCTGACCAGGGGGTTTGACCCTTTGACCTCGCCGGACTGACAAGTGGGCCAGGCCCCTGCTAATTTTAGTTAGATGTTAATTAAACTTAATTAGCAAGCTGATACTGACATGTGGGTCCGAGTCCACTAACTAAAATAGATTAGTTAGGTTAGACACTGACAAATGGGTCCCACTGGTCAGGTTTGACCTAGACCGACCCGTTGACCTGCTGATGTCACCCAGACGTCATGCTGACGCAGTTATCTATTTTCTGAATTTAAATTAATCAGGAAAATCCAAAAAATGTTTTAAACTTCAAAAAATCATAGAAATTCAACCGTAACTCAGATTGAAATAATTTATATATGAAAACTTATCAGATAAATGCAATCTATCCATCTGTACTAGTTTCATGCATGACAAATCAACTTATACCTACTGTATAAGTGAAACACTGAAATGGCTTATATAAAGAGCTTATTTTGGAGATGCATTTGAATCTTTGGTTCAAATGGATTTCACCGAAATAAAAGCTAGTTGCATTAGCTTAATCAGCATCACATCTACATGCCATGTTCATGCATCATATTGTTGCATATGCTTGTGTATTGCTTCCCGACACTGTTCCTTCTCGATAGGTCCTGCTCCGGAGACCATTCCAGAGTACCTATCTGAGGAGCAGTGCCTTCCTTGTTGATCTACCAGGCAAGCAAACCCCCTTGTTCATTCTGATACCATCCTACTCTCTCGCTCCTGCTCTCAGTTATTGCATTAGGACAACAACGATTCAACTGCTACTTTGTGCTGTGGTAGTTGAACCCATTCCTCTGCATGACCTGTCATTGCCACAGTAAATAGTTGAAACCCACTAGCATATGTAGGAGTTGATTGAAGCCATTGTTGTGTTCCTACCATGCTATGCCTGCTATTGCTTAGAGTGTGTCAGGTCTGATTCATTGGGAATGAATTGGAGCACAGTGTTCTATGTTCTGATGCTGAGGGTGAAGTGTGTGAACACGATTTGGTAAAGGTAGCGGTGAGAGGCCATGTAGGAGTACATGGTGGGTTGTCTCACTGGAACCGTCCTTAAGCACTGAGTTCTATGTATGTTGTCCAATGACTCGATACTACCACACATTGGGATCCTTAATTGACTCTCTCGACTTATTAACCTACTTGATCTCTGTCCAGGAGTTGCAACTAGTTTCTGGTGTTTGTAGGTAGTGTTAGTAGTCTACCAAGTGGCACCCGGCCAGGTGGGCTTGGGACAGACTAGGCACAAGTGGCACGGTGTACCAAGCATAGATCCATCCGGCGAGGTGGGCTTGGGAACCCTGCACACATCATTTGGGGCCGTGAGCGACACCCCGGCCGGATCTCCTTGCGGATGGAACCCGAATAGGCGATAAACCTGGATTAGAGTCTTGTGTGGTTAGTCAGGTCGTGGCCGACACCCTCGCCAGGCTTCGGCTTGAAGGTTGCCGAGTTACATGACGTGTACATGGCGGTAAGTGGCGAGAGCGTGTGTGAAGAAGTACACCCCTGCAGGGTTAACATGATCTATTCGAATAGCCGGGTCCGCGGTTATGGACTTCTTGGATGCTTACATGGTACGTAGACAACTTGAAGCGGATACTCTAAAATGCTCAAGACAAGTGTGAGTGCTATGGATGGCCTTCTCATAGGGAGACGGGGATGAATCCATAGTAGTGTATTGTGTGGTTATTAGTGGACTCGTGTGCGCCATATCACCTCAAAGAAGTTCTCGTAGTCGTAGAACATGATAGCCACTGAGTCAAAGATGGCTTGCTGCAACTAAACCCCACATTACCCTCTTGATACAAATGCATGTATGATAGGATCTGATGTAAGACTTGCTGAGTACCTTTGTACTCATGTTGCTTTATTTATGTTTTTGCAGCGGAGACTTCGGTCTTACTAGTGTTCTCGTGGGCTTCGACAAGTAGCTTGTACCTCAGCTACGATCTTGATAGGATGTTGTAGATAGTCAGGCTCTTCAGCCTTTTTCATTTGTAGATGTCTGTACTCAGACATGTAATGCTTCCGCCTGTTGTTTGTTTGCTCTGACTGTTGGGTCATGTGACCCCTGTTTTTAATAATGCTATGATGGCTCTTTGAGCCTTATCTATATGAGTTGAGTTATGTTGTGATGCCATGTTGTACAACACATACTTGCATGTTAGGCGTACGTGTAATGTGTATTGCTATGTGTGGGATCTGACTATCTAGTTGTTTATCCTTAGTAGCCTCTCTTACCGGGAAATGTCTCCTAGTGCTTCCACTGAGCCCTGGTAGCTTGCTACTGCTCCGGAACACTTAGGCTGGCCGACATGTGTCCTTCTTTGTTCTTGTGTCTATCCCTTCGGGGAAATGTCACGCGGTGTCTACCGGAGTCCTGTTAGCCTGCTACAGCCTGGTTTACCGGAGTCCTGCTAGCCCAGTTGCTACAGCCCGGATTCACACGCTGATGACTGACACGTTCGATGTTGGGTCATGTATGCCTGTCCCTGTAAGTTAGTGCCACTTTGGGTTCACGACTAGCCATGTCAGCCTGGGTTCTTTGTCATATGGATGCTAGCGACACTATCATATACGTGTGCCAAAAGGCGCAAACGGTCCCGGGCATGGTAAGGCGACACCCGTGGGAATACCGTGCGTGAGGCCACAAAGTGATATGAGGTGTTACATGCTAGATCGGTGTGGCATGGAATCGGGGTCCTGACAGAAGCCTCTAGTGAAACCTATGGCCCCCGGGTCTAGCTCTTATCATATTTGCTTTCAATCTACTTTTATTTGCATCTTTACTTTTCTTGCATCTATATCATAAAATACCAAAAATATATTTATCTTATCATACTATCTTTATTAGATCTCACTTTCGCAAGTGGCCGTGAAGGCATTGACAACCCCTTTATTGCGTTGGTTGCGAGTTATCAGTTTGGTTGTGTAGGTTCGTGGTACTTTTGAGGAGCCTCCTACTGGATTGATACCTTGGTTCTCAAAAACTGAGGGAAATACTTACGCTACACTTTGCTGCATTACCCTCTCCTCTTCGGGGAAAACCAACGCTAGCTCAAGACGTAGCACCTAGTTCGACGTGCGATCACCTTCTTAATGGACCAAGACATCGGATCAAGCGTGATTAAGCATATTTTTCACGAACACCCCCGCATTGTATGCGTGGGGGCTGAAGCCAACGACTGCTATCTTTCGGATTACTTATATATATAAACGGCCGCACAGGGGACACAATCATATTTTCAGGTAGAAAGTATAAATATAGCCTCATAATCAAAATAAACATTGTTTTTACAATGATTCGACTTATCACTCGAACAAAACATTCTTTGAGCACCGCGCCTCTATTAGGCGGGCACCTTTTGTGCCCTGCGCCAAGTAGTGCTCGACCAAATATTGGCCTCCCGCCAGATCCTGGGTCGCTATAATGGTGGCCTCCATATCCGTCCAATAGGCTTTAACGCGGGCAAGATCCATTCGTGCACCCTCTATGCACGCCGACCTCCTCATGACGTCGATCCGAGACACAGCCCCAAGGAATTGTTGCACCAAACCAAAGTAACTGTCCGACTTAGGCCCCTTCGGCCAAAGATGGTCTATTACAGACCGCATTGCAAGCCCGGACAGACCGTGAAGCTCCACCACAGCAGCCACCTTCTCATTTAACGGCAGCGGGCGAGTGGGAGCATTGAATTGCAACCAGAAAAGCTTCTCTACTTCCTTATCACCTTGATCCTCGAAGAACTTGGCAGCGTCAGCTGTACTATTCGCCAAGTCCGCATACGCGTCTGCAGGACTCCAGCGTCTAGCCAGGGGAGCATACTTCGGATCCAAAAACTACGTCCGCAGTAAGTAGGAGCCCCCAGCCACGATTTTGTCGGCCTGTTGGAGATCCTCCCGCATACCACGGATCTCAGTCCGCATCTCTTTGGTGGCGTTAAGTGCCTTTTCTAGATCGACCGAACTAGCCTTATACTACTTTTCAAGGAGTACATACCGGTCGGCGGCATTTTTCAACTCCACAGCCATTTCGGCTATCTTTTCTCGCTTCTGCGATGAGCAGCCTGTTCGGTTCTCAATTCTTCGGCCGCCTTTAGGGCAGCCGCATTGCTAGCTCGAGCTTGTTCCTTGGCCTGAGCAAGTTTCGCCCTCAGGGCCTCCATGGCAGCAGCACCATCTGCAGTACAAGCACATTGCATTAATATTATGCCCCTCTTGCATTCGCATTTTCCTATACAAACATAATAAGGGAAGCAGAGCACATACCCTGGGACTCTTCTAGCCTCTTGTCCACCAGCGTGATATCGGCATCGATAGATCCGATCTGCCTCCTTAGTTCGGCAACTTCAACAGACTGGTCGGCTGCTTGATCCTTAGATACCTGTGCACATGCACAGCGCAGCCATTACTATATGATCCCCCGTTTGTCGCCTATGGTGGGCTACCAGAGTCTCAGGGGCTACTCTCCATATGGAGCACACCTAGCGCATGCCTCACAACCAAAATATAATGCATTTTTCACTACATACCTCAAAGCCTTTGAGCCGGCTCGTAAATGCCTCATTCAAACCGTTTGTAGCGGATGAAATCTTCGTGAGCACCATGCTCATTAATGAGCGGTGCTCCTCCGAGAGCGCAGCTTGCTCCAGAAGACCTGTCAGTACGTCCGGCCGGACATCAAACTGTGCTGGACCCTTCTCATCGCCCCTCGTGGGAGCCAAACGCTCCGGGCTCAGGGCGACTAACGCATTAGCTTCCGGCTTTGGCAGATCCAGACTCCTCCATGACGACACCTCAGTGTCGCCCGCTTCATGAGGTGGAGAGGTGGGTGGGGTCTCACTCTCCATCATCTCCAGAGGAAGATCCCCCGAAGACAACCTCTGTTGAGAAGAGCCGCTAGCCGGACTGCAAAAGACAAAGTCCTGGTTAGGGATCTCGGAGAAACACTGTACCTTCAAATTAACGATTAACTTACAGCTCGATGGAGGGCTGGCCCATTGGTGGGCACGACGCGGTGAGGGTGCCCGTTGCGGCAGAGCCCCCTGGTGATACCTTCTTCCCTTGCTTGGGCATCTCCGTCTCCAAGTCTTCGGAGGCGGCCCTCTTCCTCCCGCATGGGGAGGAGGCTTTAGCCTCCCATTCCCGACTATCCTCCTCAGGGGAGGCAATGATTCCCCTGGTTTGGATGTGTAGTGTGTGAAGTTCGGCTTCACTACCCTTACCTTCGCCTTTCCCTGAGGGGATTTTGCTGAGCACCCGGCCAAGCATCTTGGCAACGGTTGGACCAGGCGAGCCTTCAGGAAGTGGCGCAGGACACCTGATTCTCTCCGCCTTGTTGAGCCATTCCTGGCCACAGAGGGTTTTTTAGAATAATGGTTATGACAAATATAAACGAAGTGTCCGGCTTTAAGGTTACTTACTTGGGCATCTAGGCGATTGCAGCTTAGGCCCGCATCCTCGGTGGTGTCCGGGCACTTTATTTGTGGTCCGAAGAATAATTTACACATCCCTTCGAGCTTCAGGCTGAAGAAGTGCTTAATAGTCCGCAGACCCTCCGGATTGAACTCCCACATCCGGACAGGCCGATGTTTGCACGACAACATCCGTCGGATTAGCATCACTTGAATTATGCTGACAAGATTTATGTCCCTCTCAAGAAGCTCCCGGATGCGATTCTGCAATACTGATACATCGCCAGTGGGCCCCCAGTTTTGTCCTACGTCGGTCCAAGACGCCAACTGTGACGGAGGGCCCGAGAGGAACTCGGGGGCGGCTACCCACTTTGTGCCTCTGGGAGCCGTAACATAAAACCACCTCTGTTGCCATACATCGGATACTTCCGGGAAAGAGCCCTCTGGCCATGGGGCATTGGCGTTCCTACTTATTATGGCACCTCCGCACTCCGCATGTCGCCCCTCGATCATCTCCGGCTTCACATTGAAGGTCTTGAGCCATAAGCCGAAGTGTGGGGTGACGTGGAGAAAAGCCTCGCACACAATAATGAACGACGAGATATGGAGGACGGCGTCTGGAGCCAGATCATAAAAATCCAACCCATAGTAGAACATGAGCCCCCTCACGAAGGGGTCGACGGTGAGGCCCAGGCGTCGGAGGAAGTGAGGGACAAACACAACGCTCTCATTGGGCTCTGGTGTAGGGATAACCTGCCCTGGAGCAGGAAGCCTGTGCTAGATATCGGCGGTCAGGTATCCTACCTCCCTAAGCTTCGTAATGTCCTCCTCTTGGATCAAGGAGGCCACCCACCGGCCTTTTGCGTTGGATCCGGACATATTGGAGGATCTGGGGTGTTTGAGCTTAAGTCTTGGGTGTTAGAACTCGAGGTGCGAAAAGGAGCAAGGGAGGTGGAAAAGAGGCATAGGCCTCGACCCCTTTATAAAGCGGATGGATATCAAGAGTCCTCAGCGCAACCGCTTGAGACTTATCCGAAAGTACATGGAGTCATATCAACGGTCGTCGTGGGGTCACACACGCCCATATTGATGAAAGATCCCGTAATAAGAGGAACACGATCTCTGCTTTGACAAGACGTGCCAATAAAACCGCCTCGCAACGCGAGTCGAGGTGGGGCAAGAAACACTGGTTCGTGTTGGACCAGGCCACGATGCAAGGGCACGACGTACGAAGATTGCCAGCAAAACGGATTTATGCTATGTTCCCTACAATGGTATGTGAAGATCATCTTGCAGATCCGGACACGGTTTGAGTGTTCGATAATTACCTTGGAGTATTCGTAGAAGGAACCCGCCTTGCAATGCCGAAGACAAGACTGCGCGCCGGACTCATCGTCATTGAAGCCTGGTTCAGGGGCTACTGAGGGAGTCCTGGATTAGGGGGTATCCGGACAGCCGGACTATATACATCATCCAGACTATTGGAGCGTGAAGATACAAGACTCAAGACTCCGGCCCGTGTCCGGATGGGACTCTCCTTTGCATGGAAGACAAGCTTGGCAATCCGGATATTATATTTCCTTCCTTGTAACCGAGTCCATGTAAACCCTAGCCTTCTCCGGTGTCTATATAAACCGGAGAGGTTGGTCCTTAGAAGGCTCATCACAATTACAATCATACCATCATAGGCTAGCTTCTAGGTTTTAGCCTCTACGATCTCGTGGTAGATCTACTCTTGTACTGCACATATCTTCAATATTAATCAAGCAGGAAGTAGGGTTTTACCTCCATCGAGAGGGCTCGAACCTGGGTAAACATTGTGTCCCTTGCTTCCTGTTACCATCATCCTAAGACACACAGATTGGGACCCCCTACCCGAGATCTGCCGGTTTTGACACCGACACCCGTCTCCCTACGAGAAGGCCATCCATAGCACTCACACTTGTCTTGAGCATTTTAGAGTATCCACTTCAAGTTGTCTATGTACCATATAAGTATCCAAGTATCCATAACCGAGGACGCGGCTATTCAAATAGATCATGTTAACCCTGTAGGGGTGTACTTCTTCACACACGCTCTCACCACTTACCGCCATGACCATCTCGGCAACCTTCAAGCGGAAGCCTGGCGAGGGTGTCGGCCACGACCTGACTAACCACACAAGACTCTAGTCCAGGTTTATCGCCTATTCGGGTTCCATCCGCAAGGAGATCCGGCCGGGGTTTCGCTCACGGCCCCAAATGATGGGAGCAGGGTTCCCAAGCCCACCATCCGGGTACCACTTGGTACACCATGCCACTGTGCCTAATCTGTCCCAAGTCCACCCTCCCGGGTGCCACTCGGTAGAAAATTAGCACTACCTACGAACACCAGAAACTAGTTGCAACTCCTGTACAGAGATCAAGTCGGTTAATAAGTCGAGAGAGTCAATTATGGATCCCAATGTGTGGTAGTAGCTAGCCTTGGACAACATACACAGAACTCAGTGCTTAAGGATGGTTCCAATGAGACAGCCCACCGTGTACTCCTACATGGCCTTTCACCGCTACCTTTACCAAATCGTGTTCACACACTTCACTCTCAGCATCAGAACATCGAACACTGCACTCCATTTCATTCCCAATGAATCATACCTGATAGATTCTAAGCAATAGCAAGCATGGCATGGTAGGAACACAACAATGGCTTCAATCAACTCCTACACATGCTAGTGGGTTTCAACTATTTACTGTGGCAATGACAGGTCATGCAGAGGAATGGTTCAACTACCGCAGCACAAAGTAGCAATTGAATCATTGTTGTCCTAATGCAATAACACAGAGCAGGAGCGAGAGAGTAGGATTGTATCAGAATGAACAAGGGGGTTTTGCTTGCCTGGTAGATCAACAAGGAAGGCACTGCTACTCAGACAGGTACTCTGAAACGGTCTCTAAAGCAGGACCTAACGAGAAGGTACGGTGTCGACAGTCAATACACAAGCATATGCAACAATATTATGCATGAACATGGCATGAATATGTGATGTTGTTTGAGCTAATGCAACTAGCTTTTATTTGGTTGAAGTCCATTCGAACCAAGAGTTCAAATGCAACTCCAAGTTAACTCTTTATAAATGCCATTTACATGTTTTCACTTATACAGTAATATAAGTTGGTTTATCATGCATGAAACTAGTTCAGATGGATAGATTGCATTTTTCTAATAATTTTTCATATATAAATTATTTCAATCTGAGCTACGGTTGAATTTCTATGATTTTTTGAAGTTTATATCATTTTCTGGAATTTCCTAATTTAATTTAAAACCAGAAAATGAATAACTGCGTCAGCATTGCGTCATTCCTACATCAGCAGGTCAACTACGCTGACTGGGTTAAACCTGACGTGTGGGGTCCACACGTCAGTGTCTCAGTTAACTAACAGGTTAATTAACATTAGTACTAACCTAACTACAAATTAGCTGGGCCAGGGCCCACATGTCAGTGTCAGGGGGGGATTAGCTAAATGGTGATTAGCCCTAAGCTAATCACCTGACCCACGGGGCTCACCTGACGGGCCGGCGAGGTCAAAGGGGTCAAACCCCACCGGCGTTTAGCCGCCGGCAAGGCCGAACGCGGCGGAGGGCTCGGGATCGTCGCTCCGGCGACCAAATGGGCCGTGGAGGCCATCTCTGAGGAACTGGTGCTCGCGCGCATCCACTGGTGCCCTCTGTTTCACCGGAGACGGCCTATATCGACGGCGGTGACCACCTGGGCGGTGTCCGGAGTTCGGCGGGAAGGGGAGAAGGGGCTACGGTGCACGGCAGGGGCCGGGGTTGGTCGCGTTCGTCTCTTGGAGATGTATTGACCACATTGGCGTGTTCGGTTGCAGGTTCCCGTGGGTGTGGCTGCGGTGGTGACATGGCCGGTGGTGAGGTGCTACGGCCGTGGTGGGGAAAAGGAGCTACGGTGCGAGAACTGAGGAACGGAGAGAGGGGTATGGAGCAGAAGCTCACAGCGGACTCGACGGGCTTGTCGGCGAGCTCGGGGACGTGCTGAAGACGGCGGGGCGGCAAAGACGATCTTCGGCGGCCGGAGATGAAGACGACGATGTTGACGGTGCTCCAGGGCCTCCCGAGGCGCGTGGCTTGACGGGGAGGTAGCCGGCGATGTGGCGGAGCTTTTGAGCACGGGGAGAGGGCGAGGCCGTGGCGGTGGGCGCGGCAACGGCGAGCGGCGGCGACGGCAGCGCTCGGGCGGGTCGAGAGAGGGAGATCCAGGGGAGGAGGGGAAACAAGAGAGAGTGATAGAGGTGTGGGGTGGTGCGTGGCGTCGCGAGGGGCTTCCAGGCGACGAGGGAGGGGCCAGGCAGGCAGGTGGCGTGGCGGCATGGCCATGCGTGCGCCCCGACCACATGCCTGGCCGCCTGGCGCCAGGAAGACGACGATGCTGGTGGGCTGGCCCAGCTAGGCCGCACAGTGCTGGGCCAGACGGGCTGCAGGTAAGCGCCACGTAAGTTTCTCCCTTTTTCCTATTTTGTTTTTGTTTTCTATTTTCTGACATTTGTTTTGGTTTAATAAAAATACTAAACCATTTTATCTCTTTGTGCCAATTTTTGCAGGAGCTAGTGGTATTATTCTAGAGCTCCTCATCAACTAGCATAATTTTTGGACAATATTGTATATATATAACAATATATATCCAAAGCAAATATTTACTATATTAATTCCAAATGCCCAAAATAAATACTTATGAGCTCCTAAAAATATTGGTTTGATTTTTATCTCTGTCCAATATTTCCATAGAGCAACATGAACATTTTCCTGGACCTTTTTGGAGAAATTTTTATCTGGGTCATTTCAAGAAATGATTCTGAGGGTTTCACAAATCCCCATTTCAAATTTAAATGGAATTTAAACATGATGCACACATGACTAGCTAGCCTTGAGCATACCAGAACTAGGGATGTGACAAATCACCCCCACTTGAAAGAATCTCGTCCCGAGATTCAGGGGTTGATGGAAAGAATGCGGGGTACTCCAGTCGATGACGATCTTCTAGCTCCTAGGTAGCTTCTCTCTCGGAATGATGAGACCACTGAACCTTGAGAAACTTGATGTTATGCCGTCGAGTTACACGCTCTGCCTGATCAAGAATGCGAACCGGGTACTCTCGGTATGTGAGGTTTTCTTGGAGATCAAGCGTTTCGTGGTCCACTCCGCGGATGGGATCCGAGAAGCAACGCCTGAGTTGAGAGACGTGGAAGACATCATGCACTCTGGAAAGATGTGGGGGTAGTTCCATCTGGTAGGCAACCTCTCCTTGTTTAGCGAGAATGCGAAAAGGACCAATGTAACGAGGAGCCAACTTGCCCTTGGTACCGAAACAATGGGTACCCTTCAACGGAGTAACCCGAAGGTAAGCTTTGTCGCCAACTTCATCAGTCATATCCTTATGATGACGATCATACTGGCTCTTTTGACGAGACTAGGCTGTTTTCAAATTCTCACGAATGATGCAAACTTGCTCTTCTGCCTCCTGGATCATGTCCGGTCCAAAGAATTTTCTTTCACCGGTTTCTGACCAATTCAAAGGTGCTCGACATCTTCGTCCATAGAGAATCTCAAAAGGAGCTTTCTTGAGACTGGATTGATAGCTATTTTTATAAGCAAACTCGGCAAAAGGAAGACATTTCTCCCAATCCATACCGCATGAGATAACGCAAGCTCTAAGCATGCCTTCGAGAATTTGATTGACCCGTTCAACCTGACCACTTGATTGAGGGTGGAAAGCGGTACTGAAGGAAAGATGGGTTCCCATGGCAGTTTGGAAACTCTCCCAGAAATGAGAAGTGAAAAGACTACCACGGTCTGAATTGATCTCTAGTGGAACACCATGAAGTGACACTATTCGAGAAATATATAAGTCAGCAAGCTGACTAGCGGTGATACTCTCTCGAACAGGTAGGAAGTGTGCCACTTTGGAGAGACGGTCAATGACTACAAAGATAGCATTATTCCTTCTCTTGGTCCTGGGAAAGCCAGTGATGAAGTCCATATCAACTTTATCCCATTTCCATTCAGGAATAGCTAAAAGCTGAAGGGTGCCAGCAGGTCTCTGATGCTCTGCCTTAACGCGATGACAAACGTCACAGTTAGCAATAAAATGAGCGATTTCTCTCTTCATCCTAGTCCAACAGAACCTCTGGCATAGGTCCTGATACATCTTAGTGCTACCGGGATGAATCATGAGAGGAGATTCATGATCCTCCTTAAGGATCAGTTGCCGAAGATGTTGCTTCTTGGGAACCACCAGATGGTTCTCGAAGAAAACAACACCTCGATCATCACCAGAAAAACTACCAGCAGCTCCCTTCTTAACGTTATCCTTGATTCGAGAAATACCCGTATCATACTGCTGGCTAGTTATGATCTGATCCTCAAGAGTAGGTTTCACCACCAAGGTAGAAAGGAATCCGTGGGGAGCAATGTGAAGATTAAGCTTACAGAATTCCTCATGGAGAAGTGGTTGGCCCTGCCGCAACCTGAGATTGTTGCAATAGGATTTATGACTTAGCGCATTAGCCATGACATTGGCTTTGCCTGGAGTGTAAGTAATCCCTAGATCATAATCTGAGATCACTTCCAACCAACATCTTTTCCTAAGGTTCAGACCTGGTTGTGTGAAGATATACTTGAGATTCTGGTGATCGGTGTAGATCTTGCAACGTTTACTAAGAAGGTAATGTCGCCTGGTCTTGAGTGCATAGACTACGGCTGTAAGCTCTAGATCATGTGTAGGATAATTCTCCTCATGTGGATGCAATTGTCGAGATGCATAGGCAATCACATGATGATCCTGCATAAGGATGCAACCTAGTCCCCGTCGTGAGGCGTCGCAGTAGATAACAAAGTCTTTAGTGAAACCCGGTGGCACAAGTATGGGAGCAGAACTCGGGCGTCTTTTCAGTTCCTGAAAACTGTAATCACACTGTGGGGACCACTCAAACTTTTTATCCTTCTTGAAAAGTTCCGTGAGGGGTTTGGCTACTTCGGAGAAGTTTTTAATGAAGCGGCAGCAATAGCTGGCTAGACCAATGAAACTCCTAACTTGTTTAACTGTTTTAGGTGGAGTCCAATCGAGAACGGCCTTAACTCTCTCGGGATTGACAGCAATGCCCTTACAGAGATTACGTGGCCTAGGTAGGTCATTTCTGGCAACCAAAATTCACACTTGGAGAACTTGGCATAAAGGCGGTGCTCTCTGAGTTTTTCTAACACAAGTCTAAGATGTTCGGCATGCTCTTCCTTGTTCTTCGAGTAAATAAGAATATCATCGAGGTAAACCATGATGAACTTATCTAAGTACTCCATGAAGATCGAGTTCATCAAGCAGGAGAAAGTGGTTGGGGCGTTGGTTAGACCGAAGGACATGATGGTATACTCATACTGGCCATAACGAGTGACAAAGGCTGTCTTGGGGATGTCCCCGTTTCTGATCTTGATTTGGTGGTAGCCTAATCTCAAATCCATCTTGGAGAAGACTGAGGATCCAACGAGCTGATCATACGGGTCGTTGATCCTGGGGAGCGGATATTTGTTCTTTATCGTGACCAAATTAACGGGACGATAATCTACAACCATCCGGTCCGTACCATCCTTCTTCTTGACGAAGAGGACGGGGCAAGCCCAAGGAGAAGAACTAGGACGGATGAAACCCTTTTGCAAGGACTCATCAAGTTGTTTCTTAAGCTCGGCTAGTTCTAAGGGTGCCATCTTGTTAGGTCTCCTAGAAATTGGGGCGATTCCTGGGATAAGATCTATGACAAACTCTACATCTCTGTCAGGCGGAATGCCTGGCAGTTCCTCTAGAAAGACATCCGGAAAGTCACGGACTACCGGGATATCTTCAAGGACTGGGAGAGGGCTGGCATTAACAGAATAGAGTTGATGCCTTGCAACTCTAGTGGAGACAGTGACTATCTTGCCATATGGGTGTGTAAGCTGAACGGACCTGGTGTAACAATCAATCTTGTCATAATGAGCTTTCATCCAGTCCATACCCAAGATGATGTTAATATCTGTAGACTTGAGGGCTATAAGTGATGCAAGGAATAAAAGTCTATCAACAAGGATCTCGTTACCATGGCTTACACTAGAGGTTTGCCATTTGGATCCAGGAGTTTGAATGACCAGTGGAGAGGGCATATCAAAAAATGACATGTTGTGCAAGCTAGCATAGCTTTCATAAATGAAGGAGTGAGATGCTCCAGTATCGAACAGAACCGATGCTGGATGACAGTTGACAAGGAGTGTACCAAGAATGACATCTGGATCATCATGAGCGTCTTTAGCTGAGACGTGATGCACACATCCATGTTTAGTGCGAGATGGCTTGGCACTGATCGTCTTGCTTGATGGCTTAACGCAGCCAACAGACTTCTCGGGCTCGGGTGGAACACAACTGGCCTGAGGGCAGTCATGTGCATAGTGTCCTGGCTTCCCGCATGTGAAGCAAGTCCCTGAAGTTGGACGTGGACCTGCACTAACAAGCGGTCTACCAGTAGGCCTGGGTGGAACATACGACTGAGCTGGGGGAGGCACCACATATGATGGTCTCGGTGCATATCCGGAAGGAAGAGCGGAGTTTGGAACCCAAATCCAGTGCTTCTGAGAACCAGTACTGGAAGAAGATCCCAAATCACGGGTGTCGGTGTCAAAACCGGCGGATCTTGGGTAGGGGGTCCCGATCTGTGGGTCTAAGGCTAATGGTAACAGGAGGTAAGGGACAATGTTTACCCAGGTTTGGGCCCTCTCGATGGAGGTAAAACCCTACTTCCTACTTGATTGATATTGATGATATGAGTAGTAGAAGAGTTGATCTACCACGAGATCGTAGAGGCTAACCCTAGAAGCTAGCCTATGATGATTATGAATGTTGTGATCGTCCCTCTAAGGACCGAACTCTCCGGTTTATATTGACACCGGAGAGGGCTAGGGTTTACATGGAGTCGGTTACAAGGAAGGAAATATAATATTCGAATCGCCAAGCTTGTCTTCCACGCAGAGGAGAGTCCCATCCAGACACGGGACGGAGTCTTGAGTCTTGTATCTTCACGCTCCAATAGTCCGAACAAAGTATACAGTCCGGCTGTCCGGATACCCCCTAATCCAGGACTCCCTCAGTAGCCCATGAACCAGGCTTCAATGACGATGAGTCCGGCGCGCAGTTTTGTCTTCGGCATTGCAAGCGCGGGTTCCATCTCCGAATACTCCAAAGTACTTGTTGTAGCGAACAGTGTCCGGCTTCCCATCAATGTCGCACTCCTCAGCTTCTATGCTTCAATAATGACCATCTCCACGTGTCGAGCGAATGTGAGGAGCCGGGGCATTTTTGCATTTGCCTCCCCGGTCCTACAAGCAAAAACCATCTATTTGAAGGGACGGGGATTCTTAGATCCAAACTCCATCTTCTCCCCTTGAGCGAGCACCCGACAGAGTGCGCTCAGAAAGAATCATTCCAGCATGGCCGGTCGTCGCAGCTCCTCCTCTCGCTCCCGTAGCTCTAGGCCAGGTGACTGGGAAGAGTGTTCTGTTCCTCAAAACCGCTTAATAGAGCTGCAGACCCAGGGGTTTCTTCCACCAGCGTTCATGGTCCCCGTCCGAGCGAGGCTAGCCACCTATAATGGCGGGGAGCAAGCGGAGAGATCTCCTAATCCATCCCCGGGGGAGCGAATATGCTTCATCCTTCATCTGCTAAGAGGCATCGGGTTTCCAATCCACCCATTCCTTTGCGGGCTCCTGGAGTTCTACAGCCTCTAGTTGCACCACTTTACCCCTGCCTCCGTGCTGCACATAGCAGGATACGTCGCCCTTTTTGAACTATTTCTGGGCTGTGAGGCCCACTTTAGTTTATGGAAGAAGTTGTTATGCCTCGTCCCCCGCAACCAGGGGGAATCCATATATCAAGTGGGCGGAGCCGAAGTATGGCGCGTCGCCGAGACCGGATACCTATCCGGCACCCCCAAGAAGGCACTGGAGAACTGGCCCTCGGAGTGGTTTTATGTCGATGACGTTCCCCTTCTAGATCCAGTCCGGACAGGTCCCCCTGAGTTCAACAATGCTCCACCGAAGGCATGCCGCAGTTGGCGCCCTCGGGGCCCCTAGGAGGAGGATACCAGAGAAGTACACTTCCTGATGAATAGGATAAAGTTACTGGCCAAATCAGGGCTGACAATAGTCGAGGTTATGGCAATATGCATAATGCAGGGAATGCAACTGCTCCAGTATCGGGGGAAGCCCATGTGGCACTACAAGGGGGAAGATGAGGCCACCTGCTGTGGTCGTAAGGGTCCAGACTCCGATGCCGCTCTGGCAAGAATATTGTTCGATTTGTATAAAGGAGAAAAAGAAGAATTCCTTCATATCAAACCGGGGGATGGGTTTTCTATGTACAACCCCCCAAGTTGGGTAAGTCGTCACTCTTCCCCCCGCTTCATTCATTCTGGCGTCCTTTGTCAAGTTTATTTACCTTGATATTTCCGAGCAGGAATTGAGGAGGGCCGTAGAAGGATTCTCCAGCCCTTCCCTGCAGCCAGAGGACCCCGGAAGGGCCCGCAATCCGGGACTCGAAGAAATCCCGGATGTTACCGTGGAGCTCGTCAATGGGACATTTTATCAGGCAAGCTGCGATGGTGCCTCAGTGGCTATTATTGCCAACTATCCCGGACTGCTACCTGCATCACATGTAAGCAAAGCTAGAAAACCTTATCCTCTGAAGAGGAATCCTTTGTGATGTCATGCCTTATGCCTGGAATATCGCATGTTTGTAGAGACGACAATCGGAACGCGGTGCCGAGCCCCTAGGGGCTCCTCGGCAAAGGGCGTCCGAATCTGGCAGGTTTAAGAGGAAGGCAGTCAGGGCCGAAATGCCACTACAGAGGTATGGTAAAAACCTGCCCTGTGATTATTGTGTTTGAAATGTGACAGCATCCTTTGTGTGTTAGCAGAAAGAGGAGTAGCCGGACTATATCCGGAGATCATGCCAATCACGCCTCCACCAGCCGGATTCCAGGACCGGCTTCGAGGGGGGAAGCGAACACGGGGCCGATGCCGAATTGTCCTCCGACAGTGGATACGGATATGCTGTCCACCACGAATTCCAAAGTAGAGAGTGCTATGAATCACCAGCGCCGACAGGCCGTACTTCGCAACAACATCTTTTCCAAAGAGGCATTCAATGCCTTCAATTCGGGAGACACATACATCCGAGATGCTCAAGGCGGGCTTGCCCGTGCGACGCACCAGTATGCCAAAGACATACGGGTAAGAAAATTTGATAAGCATGTATCGCAGTAGCCCCTGAGACTTGAAACTGTTAGAACAATTGTTTTAAGGATCAATTTGTGCACAGGTCCTTGTAGATAAGAATGAACAATTGGCTCGAGAGCTGGAGGAGTGCAAGACCCAACTGAGGGCCAGGGTTGCCAAGCTAGAGGAATCCCAGAAGGCCTCATTTGGTAATATTTGTCTCAGTTGTGTGGAAGTGTACCAGTTAGTAAGTGGCTTATATGATAAGTCTAACAGAAAATTCTGCAGACAATCCCGGGGTGAATCCGGAGGTCGTAGGAGGTGACGAGTCACATCTCCAAAGGCAGCTAAAAGCTGCCTAACATATTCTTACGCAAGTGAAGCCGGACAAGAACAATCTTCAAGATGCCAATGTACGGATGGGCGTCGAATTAGGAGATGTTCGCGCTCAGCTGGCGGACTCCGTCAAGGAGAACCGAAGGCTCCGTCGTGACATTTATGGTAAGTGCGTAGACGAACTGTAGTACAGTCGGGGAGGAAGCACATTGAAAGAGTTTGTTTTTTGTAGGTATGCTGACGGTCCGTCCTGAAGAGGAGATGCCCGCGTCCGCAGGTGATCTACTACAAGACCTCTCACAACTGCACAAACGAGCTCGGTAGGTGATGCAGGGTATTGCTCAGGCCTTGTGGCCATCCACTTCCCTGCCGAAAGGCATGGGGGAACTCGTGGATATGCTCCAAGGAGCACGGCGGCGCTTCCGATTGTGGAAGATGTCAGCCTGCCGACAAGGTGCAAGAGAAGCCTGGGCTATGCTGAAGACGCGCTACACGAAGCTGGACCTGAACCATATGGCCGAAGTCGGACCGGCGGGGCCAGATGGGCAAGAAATTCCCGTGAGTCTGGTGTATGACAAGGTAGCGTTAGCCGCTAAGTATTCCCAACAGGATTGTAAGCTAGATAGCCTATTGGATGGTATAGAGGAAGAATGTAGTTAGTCTCCCTAGCCGGATTAAAATCATTTGTCATGGCAAACCTTTTCGCTTTAGCCCCCAGATCCGACAGTACGGGGTGTATACGAATACCCGCTCAGTTATGCAGAACCGGGGTATGCATGGAAACCAGGCGTAGGGGTCATAAGTGCTTGAACAGACAAGTACCCAACTAGTTATGTTATATTACATGGATAGTAAGAAACGTCTTCCAGGGAGAATAGTTCCGTTAGGGGTTCCTTTCCCTGGGTGCGCATGCACCAATGTACATGTCTGGACTGCAAACAGAGACGCGGGATAAAAAACTTCTGAGGGTTCACGCTGTGATAAACGAAAAAGAACATCTTTTTTTCACCGACCAAATATTCCCTTAAGAACACTAGCTTTCGGCTTCACCCAGTCTGAGGTACACATCCGGCTCAACCGGCAGTAACAATCGCAGAGGTGCTCCTCTTATGCCCTAGCCGAATTAACAGGAACCTAGGGCATAAATACAAGAGCCAGGCAACCTAGCATGGCCACATCTTAAGTCATATCGATGCATATAATGGTGAAGAAAAGGCACATATGGAAAAAGAACGCATATGTGATAGGCAAGAAGCCATGAAAGCAGTTATATTTAGCTTCCGTATAGGAAGCCCCCAGGTATGATTCACACACATAGTGCGGTCGGAGCGATCCGAGCATCCGCACTGTATTGAGTAATTTGTGTGAAGAATGAAAAAGAACGAGAAAGGAAGAAGGGGAGGAACATAATGAAAAAGGAGTGGTAAGGAGACAAACACTAAGTTCGGCATTAGGCGTAGAATCTCCAGAGCCTGGCCGCGTTCCATGGGTTCGGCTCGAGTCTGTTATCGGATGTGTTACGTAGGCGGTACGCTCCTCTGGTGAGAACTTTGTCGATAACAAAGGGACCCTCCCACTTAGGTTTGAGTTTGTCCTTCTTCTTCTCCGGTAGGCGTAGAACGAGTTCACCAATATTATAAGTTTTGGCCAGCACTTCTCTGCTTTGGTACCGTCGAGCCTGCTGCTGATAGAATGCAAAACGGGCTTTTGCGACATAGCGCTCCTCCTCCAGGGCATCTATGTTGTCCTGCCGGTCTAGCTCGGCTTCCTTCTCTTCGTACATGCGTACGCGAGGTGAATCATGTATTATATCGCAGGGTAATACTGCTTCTGCACCGTATACCATAAAGAATGGTGTGTATCCGATGGTGCGATCCGGCGTGGTCCGCAGCCCTCAAAGTACGGAGTCGAGCTCCTCGACCCAGTGCGTGTCCGATTCTGTTAGGGAACGCACTAGTCTGGGTTTGATGCCGCTCATGATGAGACCGTTTGCACGTTCGACCTGGCCGTTTGTTTCGGGATGGTAGACAGAGGCGTAATCGAGCTTAATGCCCATGTTGCCGCACCAGGTTTTCACTTCATCGGTTGTGAAGTTTGAGCCATTGTCCGTGATAATGCTATGGAGGACGCCGTATCTGTGTACAACCCTGGATATGAAGTCTATCACTGGTCCGGATTCGGCCGTTTTGACTGGTTTAGGTTCTATCCATTTGGTGAACTTGTCCACCATGACCAATAAGTATTTTTTCTTATGGCTTCCCCCTTTAAGGGGTCCGACCATATCCAGCCCCCAGACCACGAAGGGCCAAGTGATGGGGATTGTTTGGAGAGCGGTAGGGGGCATATGACTCTGATTGGCAAAGAGCTGGCAACCGACGCAGTGTTGGACTAGGTCCTGTGCGTCTGCTTGGGCTGTGGGCCAATAGAAGCCTGTGCGGAATGCCTTGCTAACAAGTGCCCGAGCCGCAGCGTGGTGTCCGCCGAGTCCGGCATGGATTTCGGCCAAGAGCTGCCGCCCTTCCTCTTCGAAGATGCATCGTTGGAGCACTCCGGTCACACTTTTCTTATAGAGTTCCCCCTCATGGACCTTGTAGGCTTTGGAAGGCCGCACGATGCAACGTGCCTCATTTTTGTCCTCGGGGAGCTCCTGCCTGTTTAGGTAGGCCAGGAAAGGCTCGGTCCACGGGGCAATTACATCCATGATTTTGTGTTCCAAAGGTGTTATTTCGGTGGCGGAGCCTCCGAATACTTCTGATGGTTCAGAGTCTGGCGGTGTATTCGGGTCCGTGCTAGTGTTACCGGACTCCCCTTCCCATACCACAGATGGCTTGAACAGCCTTTCCAGGAATATGTTAGGTGGGACAGGGTCGTGTTTAGCACCGATGCGGGCGAGGATATCCGCCGCTTGGTTGTTTTCTTGAGCCACATGGTGGAATTCGAGCCCCTCGAACCGTGCTGACATTTTGACGATGGCATTACGATAGGCCGCCATTTTCGGATCCTTGGCATCAAAGTCTCCGTTTATTTGTGATATCGCTAGGTTTGAATCCCCGCGCACCTCCAGGCGTTGAATGCCCATACAGACAGCCATCCGAAGACCATGCAACAAAGCCTCATATTCGGCTGCGTTGTTGGAGTCTGTATATAATATTTGGAGTACGTATTGGACCGTGTCTCCGGTGGGAGATGTCAGGACTACACCTACTCCCAATCCGGCTAGCATCTTAGAGCCGTCGAAGTGCATGATCCAGTTAGAGTACGCGCCGTACTCTTTAGGGAGTTCGGCTTCTGTCCATTCGGCGACAAAGTCAGCCAGTACTTGCGACTTAATGGCCCGCCGTGGTTTGTATGTTATGTCGAACGGGAGGAGCTCGATGTCCCATTGAGCAATCCGGCCTGTAGCATTGCGATTATTTATTATGTCGTTAAGTGGTACTTCGGAGGCCACCCTGATCGAACAGTCTTGGAAGTAGTGTCGTAGCTTCCGAGATGCCATGAAGACCGCGTACGCTATCTTTTGATAGTGTCAGTATCAGGATTTCCATGGGGTGAGGACCGTGGATACGTAATATACCGGCTTTTGTAGTGGGAATTTCTATCCGTCAGCCTCTTGTTTGACGATGAGCACTGCGCTTACGACCTGATGTGTTGCAGCTATGTACAATAGCATGGGTTCACCAATATTTGGCGCTGTTAGGACTGGATTACTGGCCAATAAGGTCTTTATTTCGTCCAGTCCGGCCTTGGCTGCATCCGTCCACATGAAGTGTTCGGTGCGCCGAAGAAGGCGATAAAGAGGTAATGCCTTTTCTCCTAATCGGGAGATAAAGGGGCTTAGGGCAGCCATGCACCCAGCTAGTTTCTAGATATGTTTGAGGTCTGTTGGGATAGCCAACTGCGACAGAGCTCAGATTTTTGCCGGATTCGTTTCAATTCCTCTATTGGTAGCGATGAAGCCGAGCAACTTTCCGGAGGGTACGCCGAAAACACATTTTTCTGGGTTTAGCTTGATGTCGTATGTCCGGAGGTTATCGAACATAAGCCTCAAGTCATCTATTAGGGTTTCGATGTGTCTTGTTTTTATGACCACGTCATCCACGTATGCCTCCACTATTTTGCCGATTTGCTTCTCCAGGCATGTTTGAATCATGCGTTGATAGGTTGCGCCGGCATTTTTGAGCCCGAAAGGCATAGTGTTAAACTAGAAAGGACCATATGGCGTTATGAAGGCCGTTGCAGCTTGGTCGGACTCTGCCATTTTTATTTGATGGTATCCAGAGTATGCGTCGAGGAAACACGGTTAGTCGTGTCCTGCGGTGGCGTCGATTATTTGGTCGATGTGTGGGAGGGGGAAGGGATCCTTGGGGCAAGCCTTGTTGAGGTCTTTGAAGTCGACGCACAGGCGCCAGGATTTGTCCTTCTTTGGTACCATTACCAGGTTTGCCAGCCAGTCCAGATGCTTGTTATCTCTGATGAATACGGCCTCAAGTAGCTTGGCCATCTCTTCTCCCATGGCTTGCCGTTTAGGCTCTGAGAAGCGCCTAAGAGTCTGTTTGACTGGCTTGTATCCTTTCAGTATGTTGAGGCTGTGTTCGGCCAGCTCGCGTGGGATGCCCAGCATGTCAGAAGGATGCCAGGCAAAAATGTCCCAATTTTCGCGTAAGAATTCGCGTAGTGTGGCGTCCATTGTGGGGCTCAACTGTGTCCCGATGGAAGTTGTTTTCGTGGGGTCCGTTGGATGGACCTGGAATTTAACTATCTCGTCTGCGGGTTTAAATGATGTGGACTTGGGTCGTTTGTCGAGTATCACGTCGTCCCTGTCCACTATGGTGCGCAGCGTTGTTAGTTCTTCGGCCGCTAGGGCTTCAGATAATGCCTCCAGGGCAAGTGCTGCAGTTTTGTTTTCGGCACGGAGTGTGATGTCCGGGTCACTGGCTAGAGTGATGATTCTATTGGGTCCGGGCATTTTAAGCTTCATGTATCCGTAATGGGGTATAGCTTGAAAGCTTGCAAATGCGTCCCGCCCTAAAAGGGCGTGGTATCCGCTGCTGAAAAGAGCCACTTGCAATGAGATTTCTTCGGACCTGTAATTCTCCGGGGTGCCGAATACTACATCAAGTGTGATTTTTCCCGCACACCGTGCCTCCCGAGTAGGGATGATTCCCCTGAAGGTTGTGCCACTTTGCTCAATGTGACTTTTGTCCATTTCCATTTTGCTGAGTGTTTCTTCATAGATCAAGTTTAGTCCACTTCCGCCGTCCATGAGTACTTTAGTGAGCCGAAAGCTGTCCATGATTGGGCTGAGGACCAATGCGGCAGGTGCCCGGACTGTGTGGAATTGGGGTTCGTCGCTGGCACTGAACGCTATGGCAGCGTCGTTCCACGGGTTTATTTTTGCCACATGGTAAATTTCAGCGAGATTTCGATGGGCTCGCTTGCGCCTATTATTTGAGGCGAAAGTCTCAAAGACTGTTAGTAACGTACTGTTTTCTTTGGCGGGATGTTGTTCTGCTTTATGGCTTAGATGAAGATCCTCGCCACTTTTTGCTACCTGCCGAAGTATCCAACATGCTCTAAGGCTATGTGTTGGTGTAGTGTCCGGCGAGCTGTGGAGTTTGCATTTTGAGCCATTCTTCCAATACGGTTCCCCGCCCTGGGGTGGGCTTTGGTTTCTTGGGGATTGGATCGGCTGACTTACGAGAGTTCGCCCGTTTAGTTCGGATAAAGGTTTTGGTGAGAGCCGGACTATCCTAAAATTCTGTTTGGGATTTCCAGGTACTTTCCATCGCACAATACTTCTGTACTATGGCTGCTAAGTCAGCAAAGTACACTATGTTACGGCGACTTATATCATTAAGGATTCCTTTATTCGTGCAATTTTTGCAAAAAAATGAAATTGCGTCCTCCTCACGACAGTCTTTGACCTTGTTTATCATAAGGAGGTGGCCCAGTAGCGATGTACTGTCTCTTGTGGCTCTTCTCTGATATGGGAGAGATGGCTTAAGTCCGGGTGGGTGGGTGTAGCTGAATCTAGATTCTGATCTGATCTAACGCCCTTGGGCAGGGGGGCACTCGGGCTCGACGGCTCGGGTTCCGGGATGTCGCCCGATTTCTCTGACCCGTTACCCGGTTCTAAGCTCGGGATCTGGGTCGTTTCCTCCCGCGGACGGGTATCCGGCTCAGAGAGCTCGGTGATCCGGACATAGTTCGTCCTTAGAATAGAGGTACGGTCCATGTGTGGCTCCTCCACTACCGCTATCTCGTGGGTGACCGGCGGGGATTTAATATCCCTTTGGTCTAGTTTAAGCCCAATCCGGTCATAGTATGTAGCGACTCCCAAAGCGGCGATGTGATCCAAGAGCTCGTTAAGGGAGGAGAGCTCTATTGGATCCATCTGTTCGGCGAGTTCCGAATTGACGTGGAGGCTATTCGTGATGACCCGAGAGGTCAGCATTGGCGCGACAGCCGATCGGGCGGCCATGGCGAAGCCACCTAGTAAGAGTGTTTGACCTATAGCCAGAGCTCCCCTAGAGGTGATGTTGTCCTTGACAACAAGATGGGCCATCGAGCCTTGCAGCGACGGCACAGAGGAACTCTTAATGAAAGCACCAATGTCGGTGTCAAAACCGGCGGATCTCGGGTAGGGGGTCCCGATCTGTGCGTCTAAGGCTAATGGTAACAGGAGGTAAGGGACACAATGTTTACCCAGGTTCGGGCCCTCTCGATGGAGGTAAAACCCTACTTCCTACTTGATTGATATTGATGATATGAGTAGTAGAAGAGTTGATCTACCACGAGATCGTAGAGGCTAACCCTAGAAGCTAGCCTATGATGATTATGAATGTTGTATCGTCCCTCTAAGGACCGAACTCTGCAGTTTATATAGACACCGGAGAGGGCTAGGGTTTACATGGAGTCGGTTACAAGGAAGGAAATATAATATCCGAATCGCCAAGCTTGTCTTCCACGGAAAGGAGAGTCCCATCCGGACACGGGACGGAGTCTTGAGTCTTGTATCTTCACGCTCCAATAGTCCGGACAAAGTATACAGTCTGGCTATCCGGATACCCCCTAATCCAGGACTCCCTCAATGGGTGTGCTTACGAGACTCCTCGTAAGTGAGCTGAGTTGTCTCTGCATTGATGGCCTTGTTCACAAGGGTCTGGAATGTATCACAATGATGCAGGTGGAGATCACGACGCAACTTGGGGTTGAGACCCTTCTGGAACCTAGCCTGCTTCTTGGCGTCCGTGGACACCTCTTCTGAAGCATAGAAGCCAAGGTTCTCAAACTCTCTATTGTAAGCAACAACAACCATCTTACTCTGGGTGAAACTACAGAACTCTTATCTCTTGCGATCGATGAGGGCCTGGGTAATGTGATGCTCGCGAAAAGCCTCAATGAAATACCTCCAGGTAGGAATCTGGCCAGCTGGAAGCATAGCCTCATAGTTCTGCCACCAAAGACTAGCAGGACCTTCCAGATGGTATGTGGCATAGGTGACCTTGTCATCTTCAACTACGCTCGCGGAACATAGCTTATGAGTGATGCTACGGAGCTAGTCATCTGCATCGAGTGGCTCAATAGAATGATGAATGGTGGGTGGGTGCAAGCGAATGAAGTCATGAATGGTCGCAGACTCTTTGAACTGATGTGCGGTGTTCTCCTCGATACGTGCCAACAAGTGGTTAGACTCACGCTTGTTCCTCTCCATCTCTAACATGAACTCTGCCAACAAAGGTTGGCCGGGAGGATCCTCATCCCTACTATCTTCGTGGTTCTGGCTACGAGCAACAGAACTTTGCTTAATTGATGACATCCTGAGAAACGAAACCAAGGACGGAATCAACATCAACTATAGGCTATAGAATGTAGGACATGGAAATTAGTATCTTTCGAACTCCTAGGGAAATTCCGGCAACATAATGACAGTAAAATGCTCAGAATGAGACATCCTGCCAACAATGGGGTAGTACAACAACTCAACATCACCAGTCAAGGTTCTGAGATCACACTAAACAGGCTACACCGGAAGTACTCGAAACTGGGATATGACTCTGATCAACCAATCCTATGGGACTATGGAGTAGTAACACGTGATCCTGATAGACGGAAGAGAAAGCCTAGTTCCATAACCCCGCAGGAAAGGTAGGATGACTCAGATCAGAAGGCCATGAGGTATAAGGAGTAAAAAGATCCTTACGTTCCATCCCACAATCAATTTCGACTCAACTTCGACTAGATTGGCTTGGTAATCCTACAGGCAGTCAGGCTCTGATACCAAAGCTGTCAGGACCCTGATTCTATGCCACACCGATCTAGCATGTAACACCTCATATCACTTTGCGGCCTCACGCGCGGTATTCCCACGGGTGTCGCCTTACCATGACCGGGACAGTTTGCGCCTTTTGGCAGACGTATATGGTGGTGTTGCTAGCATCCATATGACACAGAACCCGGGCTAACATGGCTAGTTGTGAACCAAAGTGGCACTAACTTACAGGGACAGGCATACATGACCTGGCAACGAACGTGTCGGTCATCAGCGAGTGAACCCGGGATGTAGCAGCTGGGCTAGCAGGACTCTGGAGAATCCGGGCTGTAGCAGGATAACAGGACTCCGGTAGACACCTTGTGACATTTCCCCAAAGGGACAAACACAGGAACGAAGAAGGACACATGCCGGCCAACCTAAGTGTTCCGGAGCAGTAGCAAGCTACCAGGGCTCAGTGGAAGCACTAGGAGACATTTCCCGGTAAGAGAGGCTACTAAGGATAAACAACTAGATAGTCAGATCCCACACATAGCAATACACATTACACGTACATATAACACGCAAGTATGCGTTCTACAACATGGCATCACAACATAACTCAACAACTCATATAGATAAGGCTCAAAGAGCCATCATAGCATTTATTGCAAACATGGGTCACATGACCCAACATTCAGAGCAAACAAGCAACAAGCTTAAACATTACATGTCTGAGTACAGACATCTACAAATGAAAAAGGCCGAAGAGCCTGACTATGTACCACATTCGATCAAGATCGTAGCTGAGGTACAAGCTACTTGTCAAAGTCCAAGAGAACACTAGTAAGACCGAAGTCTCCACTGCAAAAACATAAATAAAGCAACATGAGTACAAAGGTACTCAGCAAGACTTACATCAGATCCTATCATACATGCACTTGTATTAAGAAGGTAATGTGGGGTTTAGTTGCAGTAAGCCAGCTTTCACTCAGTGGCTATCCTGTTCTACGACTACGAGAAACTTCTTTGAGGTGAGATGGCGCACACGAGTCCACTAAACACCACACAATACACTACTATGGATTCATCCCCGTCTCCCTACGAGAAGGCCATCCATAGCACTCACACTTGTCTTGAGAATTTTAGAGTATCCACTTCAAGTTGTCTATGTACCATATAAGTATCCAAGTATCCATAACCGAGGATGTGGCTATTCAAATAGATCATGTTAACCCTGCAGGGGTGTACTTCTTCACACACGCTCTCGCCACTTACCGCCATGTACACATCACATATCTCGGCAACCTTCAAGCGGAAGCCTGGCGAGGGTGTCGGCCACGACCTGACTAACCACACAAGACTCTAGTCCAGGTTTATCGCCTGTTCGCGTTCCATCCGCAAGGAGATCCAGTCAGGATTTCGCTCACGGCCCCAAACGATGTGAGAAGGGTTCCCAAGCCCACCATTCGGGTACCACTTGGTACACCGTGCCACTGTGCCTAGTCTGTCCCAAGTCCACCCTGCCTGGTGCCACTCGGTAGAAAAATAGCACTACCTACAAACACCATAAACTAGTTGCGACTCCTGGACAGAGATCAAGTCAGTTAATAAGTAGAGAGAGTCAATTAAGGATCCCAATGTGTGGTAGTAGCTAGACTTGGACAACATACACAGAACTTAGTGCTTAAGGACGGTTCCAATGAGACAACCCACCATGTACTCCTACATGGCCTCTCACCTCTACCTTTAGCAAATCGTGTTCACACACTTCACTCTCAGCATCAGAACATCGAACACTGCACTCCAATTCATTCCCAATGAATCAGACCTGACACACTCTAACCAATAACAAGAATGGCATGGTAGGAACACAACAACGGCTTCAATCAACTCCTACACATGCTAGTGGGTTTCAACTATTTACTATGGCAATGACAGGTCATGCAGAGGAATGGTTCAACTACCGCAGCACAAAGTAGCAATTGAATCATTGTTGTCCTAATGCAATAACTGAGAGCAGGAGCGAGAGAGTAGGATTGTATCGGAATGAACAAGCGGGTTTTGCTTGCCTGGTAGATCAACAAGGAAGGCACTGCTCCTCAGACAGGTAGTCTGAAACGGTCTCCGGAGCAGGACCTAACGAGAAGGAATGGTGTCGATAATCAGTACACAAGCATATGCAACAATATGATGCATGAACATGGCATGAATATGTGATGTTGTTTGAGCTAATGCAACTAGATTTTATTTGGTTGAAGTCCATTTGAACCAAGAGTTCAAATGAAACTCCAAGTTAACTCTTTATAAATGCCATTTACATGTTTTCACATATACAGTAGTATAAGTTGGTTTGTCATGCATGAAACTAGTACAGATGGATAGATTGCATTTTTCTGACAATTTTTCATATATAAATTATTTCAATCTGAGCTACGGTTGAATTTCTATGATTTTTTGAAGTTTGTATCATTTTCTGGAATTTCATGATTTAATTTAAAACCAGAAAATGAATAACTGCATCAGCATTGCGTCATGCCTGCGTCAGCAGGTCAACAACGCAGACTAGGTCAAACCTGACACGTGGGGTCCACATGTCAGTGTCTCAGTTAACTAACAGGTTAATTAAAATTAGTACTAACCTAACTACAAATTGGCGGGGCGAGGGCCCACATGTCAGTGTCGGGGGGGGGGGGAATTAGCTAAATGGTGATTAGCCCTAAGCTAATCACCTGACCCACGGGGCCCACCTAACGGGCTAGCGAGGTCAAAGGGGTCAAACCCCACCGGCGTTTAGCCGCCGGCAAGGCCGAACGCGGCGGAGGGCTCGGGATCATCGCTCTGGCGACCAAATGGGCCGCAGAGACCATCTTTGAGGAGCTGGTGCTCACGCGCATCCACTGGTGCCCTCCATTTCACCGGAGATGGCCTATATCGACGGCGGAGACCACATGGGCAGTGGCCGGAGTTCGGTGGGGAGGGGACAAGGGGCTACGGTGCACGGCAAGGGCCGGGGTTGGTCACGTTCGTCTCTTGGAGACGTACTAACCATGTTGGCGTGCTCGGTTGCAGGTTCCTGTGGGGTGTGGCTGCGGTGGTGACATGGCCGGTGGCGAGGTGCTACAGCCGTGGTGGGGAAAAGGAGCTACCGCGCGAGAACGGAGGAACGGAGAGAGGGGGACGGAGCAGAAGCTCATAGCGGACTCGACGAGCTTGTCGGCGAGCTTGCGGACGCGCTGAAGACGGCGGGGCGGCGAAGACGATCTCCGACGGTCGGAGATGAAGACGACGATGTTGATGGTGCTACAGGGCCTCCTGAGGCGCGTGGCTTGACGGGGAGGTAGCCGCCGATGTGACGGAGCTTCTGAGCACGAGGAGAGGGCGAGACCGTGGCGGTGGGCGCGGCAATGGCAAGCGGTGGCGACGACAGCGCTCGGGCAGGTCGAGAGAGAGGGAGATCCAGGGGAGGAGGGGAAACGAGAGAGAGTGAGAGAGGTGGGGGTGGCGCGTGGCATCGCGTGGGGCTTCCAAACGACGAGGGAGGGGCTAGGCAGGCAGGTGGCGTGGCGGCCCGGCTGTGCGCGCGCGCCCGCCACATGCCTGGTGGATTGGTGCAAGGAGGACGACGGCACTGGTGGGCTGGAACAGCTGGGCCGCACAGTGCTGGGCAAGACGGGCTGCAGGTAAGCGCCAGGTAAGTTTCTCCCTTTTTCCTATTTTTTTTCTATTTTCTATTTTCTCACATTTGTTTTGGTCTAATAAAAATACTAAACCATTTTATTTCCTTGTGCCAATTTTTGTAGGAGCTAGTGCTATTATTCCAGAGCTCCTCATCAACTAGCATAATTTTTGGACAATATTGTGTATATATAACAATATATATCCAAAGCAAATATTTACTGCATTAATTCCAAATGCCCAAAATAAATACTTATGAGCTCCTAAAAATATTGGTTTGATTTTTATCTCTGTCCAATATTTCCATAGAGCAACATGAACATTTTCCTGGACCTTTTTGGAGCAATTTTTATCTGGGTCATTTCCAAAAATGATTCTGAGGGTTTCACAAATCCCCATTTCAAATTTAAATGGAATTTAAACATGATGCACACATGACTAGCTAGCCTGGAGCATACCAGAACTAGGGATGTGACATAACTATGCACTTTTCTATCAATTGCTCGACAGTAATTTGTTCGCCCACCGTAATACTTATGCTATCTTGAGAGAAGCCACTAGTGAAACCTATGGCCCCCAGGTCTATCTTTTATCATATAAGTTTCCCATCTATCTTTTATTTGCAATCTTTACTTTCCAATCTATATCATAAAAATACCAAAAAAATTTATCTTATCTTATCATCTCTACCAGATCTCACTTTCGCAAGTTACCGTGAAGGGATTTCCAACCCCTTTATCGTGTTGGTTGTGGGGTTCTTGTTTGTTTGTGTAGGTACGAGGGAGTTTTGAGGAGCCTCCTACTGGACTGATACCTTGGTTCTCAAAAACTGAGGAAATACTTATGCTATTTTGCTGCATCACCCTTTCCTCTTCGAGGGAAAACCAAAGCAGTGCTCAAGAGGTAGCAAGAAGGATTTCTGGCGCCGTTGCCGGAGAGGTCTTCGCACAAGTCAAGACATACCAAGTACCCATCACAAACTCATCTCCCTCGCATTACATTATTTGCCATTTGCCTCTCGTTTTCCTCTCCCCCACTTCACCCTTGTCGTTTTACTCGCCCTCTCTATTCCGTTCACTTCTTTTTCGCTTGCCTCTTGTGTGCTTGTGTGTTGGATTGCTTGTCATGATGGTGCAAGATAATACCAAATTGTGTGACTTTTCTAATACCAATAATAATTATTTCCATAGAACTCCGATTGCTCCTCTTAATGATGCTGAATCTTGTGAAATCAATGCTGCTTTGTTGAATCTTGTTATGAAAGATCAATTCTCCGGCCTTCCTAGTGAAGATGCCGCTACTCATCTAAACAACTTTGTTGATCTGTGTGATATGCAAAATAAGAAAGATATGGATAATGATATTGTTAAATTGAAGTTATTTCTGTTTCACTTAGAGATCGTGCTAAAACTTGGTTTTTGTCTTTGCCTAAAAATAGTATTGATTCATGCAATAAGTGCAAAGATGCTTTTATCTCTAAGTATTTTCCTCCCGCTAAGATCATCTCTCTTAGAAATGATATTATGAATTTTAAACAACTAGATCATGAGCATGTTGCCCAATCTTGGGAAAGAAGGAAATTAGTGATTCACAATTGCCCTACTCATGGATTGAATTTATAGATGATCATACAAAAAGTTTATGCCGGATTGAATTTTGGTTCTAGAAATCTTTTAGATTCGGCCACGGGAGGCACTTTTATGGAAATCACTTTAGGAGAAGCTACTAAACTCCTACATAATATTATGGTTAATTATTCTCAATGGCACACCGAAAGATCTACTAGTAAAAAGGTTCCTGCGATAGAACAGATTAATGTTTTGAGTGGAAAGATGGATGAACTTATGAACTTATTTGCTACTAAGAGTGCTCCTATTGATCCCAATGATATGCCTTTGTCTACTTTGATTGAGAATAATAATGAATCTATGGATGTGAATTTTGTTGGTAGGAATAATTTTGGTACAACGCGTATAGAGGAAACTTTAATCCTAGGCCGTTTCCTAGTAATTCCTCTAATAATTATTGTAATTCCTACAACAAATCTTATGGAAATTTTAATAAGATGCCCTCTGATTTTGAGAATAGTGTTAAAAATTTATGATCTCTCAAAAGAATTTCAATGCTTTGCTTGAAGAAAAATTGCTTAAAGTTGATGAATTGGCTAGAAACATTGATAGACTTTCTCTTGATGTTGATTCTTTGAAACTTAGATCTATTCCACCTAAGAATGATATCAATGAGTCTCTCGAAGCCATGAGAATTTCCATTGATGAGTGCAAAGCAAGAACCGCTAGTATGCGGGCTAAGAAAGATTGCTTTGTAAAAGCACGTTCTTCTAGTTTCCATGAAAATAATGATGAAGATCTAAAAGTTATTGATGTGTCCCCTATTAAATCTTTATTTTGCAATATGAATATTGATAATGATGGGACTGGAGATGAGTCAACTTTAGTTAAAAGGCGTCCCAATGATTCGGAGTTCTTAGCTCTTGATGCTAAATTTTGTAAAAGTGGGATTCGAGAGGTCAAAACTTTACATAGCAATGAACCCACTATTATGGATTTCAAGGAATTTAATTATGTTAATTGTTCTTTAGTAGATTGTATTTCCTTATTGCAATCCGTCACTATACAAAAAAATACACTTCCGTGATGATACGTGTTTGTCACAGTAGGTCACGTTTTTTGTCATGAATGTACATCCATGACGATTTTATGACAGAATCAAGATAGGCATACATGTGCTGTCGTAGAAGTGTTCCATGACAGTACCAAAATTATCATCACAGAAGTGTCCACTTCCATGACGATAAATCACGCATCACAGAAGTGCTTTCATCAAGGGTGACCGACACGTGGCATCCACCGTAACGGAACACCGTTAAGCTATCGGGTCTGGTTTTGGATCCGATAACCCATTAACAGCCCCGACCAATGGGGATTTTCCATGTGTAAAATCATCATTGGCCGGAGGAAACACGTTTCGGCTCACCGTTGGGACAGATGTCATCCACTCATTGGACACAAGGCGCCTATGATACGTCGACACGTGGCACGGCCCAACAGAGGCCCATTCCCGTGAAAAGGCTAGCCCGTTTGACCTGGTCAAAAGGTGGCGGGCCAACCAAATGAAAGCATGTTAACGACATGTTCGCATGTAGCCCATTTACAGCCCGCTAACTCATGGCCCGTTATGGCCTAACGGTATTAGGCCCAGTAGTGTCATCTGGGCCGTGCAATATGATTCCAGCCCGTTGTAACTTCCGGCCCATATATGGCCCATGATGTCTTTCGGCCCATACGAGTCCCTTTGTAACTCTTGGCCCATTAAAGGCCCGTGGTGAAACCAGCCCCTAATGAACAGTGTACCGCTTTATACCCATTAGCGGCCCATTATTCCATTGGGCCATTTCCAGCCCGTGTTACATTTAGTACTAATAGGTTAATTAACAGGTTAATTAACATTAGTACTCCGGAGAATCCGGGCTGTAGCAGGATAACAGGACTCCGGTAGACACCACGTGACATTTCCCCGAAGGGACAGACACAGGAACGAAGAAGGACACATGCCGGCCAGCCTAAGTGTTCCGGAGCAGTAGCAAGCTACCAGGGCTCAGTGGAAGCACTAGGAGACATTTCCCGGTAAGAGAGGATACTAAAGGTAAACAACTAGATAGTCAGATCCCACACATAGCAATACACATTACACGTAGGTATAACACGCAAGTATGTGCTGTACAACATGGCATCACAACATAACTCAACAACTCATATAGATAAGGCTCAAAGAGCCATCATAGCATTTATTGCAAACATGGGTCACATGACCCAACATTCAGAGCAAACAAGCAACAAGCTTAAACATTACATGTCTGAGTACAGACATCTACAAATGAAAAAGGCCGAAGAGCCTGACTATGTACCACATTCGATCAAGATCGTAGCTGAGGTACAAGCTACTTGTCAAAGTCCAAGAGAACACTAGTAAGACCGAAGTCTCCACTGCAAAAACATAAATAAAGCAACATGAGTACAAAGGTACTCAGCAAGACTTACATCAGATCCTATCATACATGCACTTGTATTAAGAAGGTAATGTGGGGTTTAGTTGCAGCGAGCCAGCTTTGACTCAGTGGCTATCCTGTTCTACGACTACGAGAAACTTCTTTGAGGTGAGATGACGCACACGAGTCCACTAAACACCACACAATACACTACTATGGATTCATCCCCGTCTCCCTACGAGAAGGCCATCCATAGCACACACTTGTCTTGAGCATTTTAGAGTATACACTTCAAGTTGTCTATGTACCATATAAGTATCCAAGTATCCATAATCGAGGATGTGACTATTCAAATAGATCATGTTAACCCTGCAGGGGTGTACTTCTTCACACACGCTCTCGCCACTTACCGCCATGTACACATCACGTATCTCGGCAACCTTCAAGCGGAAGCCTGGCGAGGGTGTCGGCCACGACCTGACTAACCACACAAGACTCTAGTCCAGGTTTATCGCCTATTCAGGTTCCATCCGCAAGGAGATTTGGTTAGGGTTTCGCTCATGTCCCCAAACGATGTGAGCAGGGTTCCCAAGCCCACCATCCGGGTACCACTTGGTACACCGTGCCACTGTGCCTAGTCTGTCCCAAGTCCACCCTGCCGGGTGCCACTCGGTAGAAAAATAGCACTACCTACAAACACCAGAAACTAGTTGCGACTCCTGGACAAAGATCAAGTCAGTTAATAAGTCGAGAGAGTCAATTAAGGATCCCAATGTGTGGTAGTAGCTAGACTTGGACAACATACACAGAACTCAGTGCTTAAGGACGGTTCCAATGAGACAACCATCCATGTACTCCTACATGGCCTCTCACCGCTACCTTTACCAAATCGTGTTCACACACTTCACTCTCAGCATCAGAACATCGAACACTGCACTCCAATTCATTCCAATGAATCAGACCTGACACACTCTAAGAAATAACAAGAATGGCATGGTAGGAACACAACAATGGCTTCAATCAACTCCTACACATGCTAGTGGGTTTCAACTATTTACTATGGCAATGACAGGTCATGCAGAGGAATGGTTAAACTATCACAGCACAAAGTAGCAATTGAATCGTTGTTGTCCTAATGCAATAACAGAGAGCAGGAGCGAGAGAGTAGGATTGTATCGGAATGAACAAGCGGGTTTTGCTTGCCTGCTAGATCAACAAGGAAGGCACTGCTCCTTAGACAGGTAGTCTGAAACGGTCTCCGGAGCAGGACCTAACGAGAAGGAATGGTGTCGATAATCAGTACACAAGCATATGCAACAATATGATGCATGAACATGGCATGAATATGTGATGTTGTTTGAGCTAATGCAACTAGCTTTTATTTGGTTGAAGTCCATTTGAACCAAGAGTTCAAATGCAACTCCAAGTTAACTCTTTATAAATGCCATTTAGATGTTTTCACATATACAGTAGTATAAGTTGGTTTGTCATGCATGAAACTAGTACAGATGGATAGATTGCATTTTTCTGACAATTTTTCATATATAAATTATTTCAATCTGAGCTACGGTTGAATTTCTATGATTTTTTGAAGTTTATATCATTTTCTGGAATTTCCCGATTTAATTTAAAACCAGAAAATGAATAACCGCGTCAGCATTGTGTCATGCCTGCGTCAGCAGGTCAACAACGCAGACTGGGTCAAACCTAACGCGTGGGGTCCACACGTCAGTGTCTCAGTTAACTAATAGGTTAATTTACATTAGTACTAACCTAACTACAAATTAGCGGGGCGAGGGCCCACATGTCAGTATCAGGGGGGAATTAGCTAAACGGTGATTAGCCCTAAGCTAATCACCTGACCCACGGGGCCCACCTAACGGGCCGGCGAGGTCAAAGGGGTCAAAACCCACCGGCGTTTAGCCGCCGGCAAGGCCGAACGCGGCGGAGGGCTCGGGATCGTCGCTCTGGCGACCAAATGGGCCGCAAAGACCATCTCTGAGGAGCTTATGCTCATGCGCATCCACTGGTGCCCTCCATTTCACCGGAGACGGCCTATATCGCCGGCGGAGACCACTTGGGAGGCGGCCGGAGTTCGGTGGGGAGGGGATAAGGGGCTACGATGCACGGCAAGGGCCGGGGTTGGTCATGTTCGTCTCCTGGAGACGTACTGACCATGTTGGCGTGCTCGGTTGCAGGTTCCTATGGTTGTGGCTGCGGTGGCGACATGGCCGGTGGCGAGGTTCTACGGCCGTGGTGGGGAAAAGGAGCTACGATGCGAGAACGGAGGAACGGAGAGAGGGGGACAGAGCAGAAGTTCACAGCGGACTCGACGGGCTTGTCGGCGAGCTTGGGGACGCGCTGAAGACGGCGGGGCGGCGAAGACGATCTCCGGCGGCCGGAGATGAAGACGACGATGTTGATGGTGCTCCAGGGCCTCCTGAGGCGCGTGGCTTTACGGGGAGGTAGCCACCGATGTGGCGGAGCTTCTGAGCAAGGGGAGAGGGCGAGACTGTGGCGATGGGCGCGGCAATGGCGAGCGGTGGCGACGACAACGCTCGGGAAGGTCGAGAGAGAGGGAGAACCAGGGGAGGAGGGGTAACGAGAGAGAGTGAGAGAGGTGGGGGCGGCGCGTGGCATCGCGCGGGGCTTCGAGGCGACGAGGGAGGGGCTAGGCAGGCAGGTGGCGTGGCGGCACGGCCGTGTGCGCGCGTCGGCCACACGCCTGGCCGATTGGTGCAAGGAGGACGACAACACTTGTGGGCTGGCATAGTTGGGCCGCACAGTGCTGGGCCAGACGGGCTGCAGGTAAGCGCCAGGTAAGTTTCTCCCTTTTTCCTATTTTGTTTCTGTTTTCTATTTTCTAACATTTGTTTTGGTTTAATAAAAATACTAAACCATTTTATTTCCTTGTGCCAATTTTTGTAGGAGCTAGTGCTATTATTCCAGAGCTCCTCATCAACTAGCATAATTTTTGGACAATATTGTGTATATATATAACAATATATATCCAAAGCAAATATTTACTGCATTAATTCCAAATGCCCAAAATAAATACTTATGAGCTCCTAAAAATATTGGTTTGATTTTTATCTCTGTCCAATATTTCCATAGAGCAACATGAACATTTTCCTAGACCTTTTTGGAGCAATTTTTATCTGGGTCATTTCCAGAAATGATTCTGAGGGTTTCACAAATCCCCATTTCAAATTTAAATGGAATTTAAACATGATGCACACATGACTAGCTAGCCTGGAGCATACCAGAACTAGGGATGTGACATAACTATGCACTTTTCTATCAATTGCTCGACAGTAATTTGTTCACCCACCGTAATACTTATGCTATCTTGAGAGAAGCCACTAGTGAAACCTATGGCCCCGGGGCCTATCTTTTATCATATAAGTTTCCCATCTATCTTTTATTTGCAATCTTTACTTTCCAATCTATATCATAAAAATACCAAAAATATTTATCTTATCTTATCTTCTCTACCAGATCTCACTTTCGCAAGTTACCGTGAAGGGATTTCCAACCCCTTTATCGTGTTGGTTGTGGGGTTCTTGTTTGTTTGTGTAGGTACGAGGAAGTTTTGAGGAGCCTCCTACTGGACTGATACCTTGGTTCTCAAAAACTGAGGAAATACTTATGCTATTTTGCTGCATCACCCCTTCCACTTCAAGGGAAAACCAAAGCAGTGCTCAAGAGGTAGCAAGAAGGATTTCTGGCGCCGTTGCCGGAGAGGTGTTCGCTCAAGTCAAGACATACCAACTACCCATCACAAACTCATCTCCCTCGCATTACATTATTTGCCATTTGCCTCTCGTTTTCCTCTCCCCCACTTCACCCTTGTCGTTTTACTCGCCCTCTCTATTCCGTTCACTTCTTTTTCGCTTGCCTCTTGTGTGCTTGTGTGTTGGATTACTTGTCATGATGGTGCAAGATAATACCAAATTGTGTGACTTCTCCAATACCAATAATAATGATTTCCATAGCACTCCGATTTCTTCTCTTAATGATGCTGAATCTTGTGACATCAATGCTGCTTTGTTGAATCTTGTTATGAAAGATCAATTCTCCGGCCTTCCTAGTGAAGATGCCGCTACTCATCTAAACAACTTTATTGATCTGTGTGATATGCAAAATAAGAAAGATACAAATAATGATATTGTTAAATTGAAGTTATTTCTGTTTCACTTAGAGATCGTGCTAAAACTTGGTTTTTGTCTTTGCCTAAAAATAGTATTGATTCATGCAATAAGTGCAAAGATGCTTTTATCTCTAAGTATTTTCCTCCCGCTAAGATCATCTCTCTTAGAAACGATATTATGAATTTTAAACAACTAGATCATGAGCATGTTGCCCAATCTTGTGAAAGAATGAAATTAGTGATTCGCCATTGCCTTACTCATGGATTGAATTTATGGATGATCATACAAAAAAATTATGCCAGATTGAATTTTGGTTCTAGAAATCTTTTAGATTCGGCCACGGGAGGCACTTTTATGGAAATCACTTTAGGAGAAGCTACTAAACTCCTAGATAATATTATGGTTAATTATTCTCAATGGCACACCAAAAGATCTACTAGTAAAAAGGTTCATGCGATAGAACAGATTAATGTTTTGAGTGGAAAGATGGATGAACTTATGAAATTATATTCTACTAAGAGTGCTCCTATTGATCCCAATGATATGCCTTTGTCTACTTTGATTGAGAATAATAATGAATCTATGGATGTGAATTTTTTTGGTAGGAATAATTTTGGTAACAACGCGTATAGAGGAAACTTTAATCCTAGGCCGTTTCCTAGTAATTCCTCTAATAATTATTGTAATTCCTACAACAAATCTTATGGAAATTTTAATAAGATGCCCTCTGATTTTGAGAATAGTGTTAAAAATTTATGATCTCTCAAAAGAATTTCAATGCTTTGCTTGAAGAAAAATTGCTTAAAGTTGATGAATTGGCTAGAAACGTTGATAGACTTTCTCTTGATGTTGATTCTTTGAAACTTAGATCTATTCCACCTAAGCATGATATCTATGAGTCTCTCAAAGCTATGAGAATTTCCATTGATGAGTGCAAAGCAAGAACCGCTAGTATGCGTGCTAAGAAAGATTGCTTTGTAAAAGCATGTTCTTCTAGTTTCCATGAAAATAATGATGAAGATCTAAAAGTTATTCACGTGTCCCCTATTAAATCTTTATTTTGCAATATGAATCTTGATAATGATGGGACTGGAGATGAGTCAACTTTAGTTAAAAGGCGTCCCAATGATTCGGAGTTCTTAGATCTTGATGCTAAATTTTATAAAACTGGGATTCGAGAGGTCAAAACTTTACATAGCAATGAACCCACTATTATGGATTTCAAGGAATTTAATTATGATAATTGTTCTTTAGTAGATTGTATTTCCTTATTGCAATCCGTCACTATACAAAAAATACACTTCCGTGATGATACGTGTTTGTCATAGTAGGTCGCGTTTTTTGTCATGAATGTACATCCATGACGATTTTATGACAGAATCAAGATAGGCATACCTGTGCTGTCGTAGAAGTGTTCCATGACATTACCCAAATTATCATCACGGAAGTGTCCACTTCCATGACGATAAATCGCGCATCACAGAAGTGCTTTCGTCAAGGGTGACCGACACATGGCATCCACCGTAACGGAACACCGTTAAGCTATCGGGTCTGGTTTTGGATCCGATAACCCATTAACAGCCCCGACCAATGGGGATTTTCCATGTGTAAAATCATCATTGGCCGGAGGAAACACGTTTCGGCTCACCGTTGCGACAGATGTCATCCACTCATTGGACACAAGGCGCCTATGATACGTCGACACGTGGCACGGCCCAACAAAGGCCCATTCCCGTGAAAAGGCTAGCCCGTTTGACCTGGTCAAAAGGTGGCGGGCCGACCCAATGAAAGCTTGTTAACGGCATGTTCGCATATAGCCCATTTACAACCCGCTAACTCACGGCCCGTTATGGCCTAACGGTATTAGGCCCAGTAGCGTCATCTGGGCCGTCCAATATGATTCCAGCCCGTTGTAACTTCCGGCCCATATATGGCCCATGACGTCTTTCGGCCCATACGAGTCCCTTTGTAACTCTTGGCCCATTAATGTCCCGTGGTGAAACCGGCCCGTAATGAACAGTGTACCGCTTTATACCCATTAGCGGCCCATTATTCCATTGGGTCATTTCCAGCCCATCATTATTACAGCAGGAAGAACGTGACAAATCTTGTGTTTGCACGGTTGGCTACATATCGTTCTAGCGTTATTGTCTTCAATCGAATCTCATGAGAAGTGAGAAAATCCCGATGCTTACGAATCCACCGATTGGTTATAACTTTCTTACCCCGTCATGTTGCCTAAATAGACATAAAACTTGAAAACAGTTAATGGTTAATTCTAGTACACTATATGCGGGCTTCCAATGTGCGTGAAATTATCACCTTTGTAGACAACTTCTCCAGACATGGAAAGCATTGCAGCAAGCCAATAATCTTACTCAGATCAAAACTATTCATTTGGATATATAAGATCTTGACAGAATCCAGCACCATTGATAGGTTATCCATGGAGAAACTCTTCATTGAGCATAGAACATAATATTAGTACAAAGTGTGTACTCCAAGATGATATATAAATTATGCACAGAAATTTAAAATGCAGCATATGATTACAAGTGTAGATGATAATATAAAGTACCTGAAGAACTATGGAGCCAAACACCATATTGAAATGAGCACAGAGATCATGTATTACACCCAAGGTCTCCAGTTTAGGCGCAGAGAGGACGGTTATTTGCAACGGTGAAAAACTAGGATCAAGGATCGACCTTTGAAGTGAAGGGGCATCTTGGATGATGAGCTGCCTTCCATCAAAAGAAATTCCAATTCTTACAAGGTTAGGTGACTTTATTTGAAGACAACCGATTCTAACTGTGAAAACAAGCACCAAGCACTCCAGCGTAGGGCAACTGGAGTGGATCATGCTGTGCAATGAGGCCTCCAATATACGAACCCGCACAAGTGAAAGTTTCTTGAGAAATGGGAGTCGAAGGTTTAGTACCAGATTGTCTGGAAGGTAGCACATCGCAAAGGTGGCGGTGTGGACAGGAGGAAAACCGTGAGATGGACATCGGTGCTGAGGGCACAAGTTCATGGCGTTCTGTATGTGGTATGTGATTTCCAGGGGAATAGTAGAACTCAAGCAGCTGTAGTTCTGTGAATTCAGGGGATTTCAGCCAGGCGTCCACCATGTAGGGCATGGTATGCTTGCTCAGGTAGCATGACGGGATGCAGAGGCTTTGAACGGAGCCCTGGTGGGAGGAGATGATGGCTCTGGGGATTTCAAAATCATTGAAGAGAGATAGTTGACGACATTCGAGATTAAGGGGCACGGCGCGCCATAGAGGGCGCCACCGAATTGAGAGGACTTGGGTGCGGCAGCAATCCTTGGTGGGGAGAAGCGAGATGATCTCCCCAAGGACGGCGTCCGGGAGATCGCTGATGCGGTCCACCCGAGATTCTACGGGTTCCTGGGATACGGTGGGGCCGGGGTTGCCGCTTCTCCCCGCATTGCCGGGTGCGGGATCTACAACAGGCGTCGCCGCTGGCGGGAGCCTCATCTTCTTGGTGCTGGGGTCAGCCAACTCCATTTTCCTCGAGGGCGTCGTGTCGCGCTCACGGATTTGAGTAGAGTAACGAATGATGAGCCTAGTTGTAGTGCGAGCGAAGAAGAAGGGGAGCTGAGGGTTTTCTGTAGGAGTGAGGAAGAAGGGGAGCTGGGGTTTCTGTAGGAGTGAGGTGAGGAATTTGGGGGTACGAGTGGAGCGAGCTGACGTGAGGTGGGTGGGAGCGAGGAGGAAGAAGAGCACCCAGGTTTTTTTTGTGGGGGAGGGGGTGGTGTGCTGGGTGTGGGTAGCGCCTTTTGAATTGATTTTACTATTTACTAGTGTGGATTGGCTGTTTTGTCTTGGGCCCAGAGAAACAATTACTACTAGTACAGTGGAGACACTCTACAGCTACCCAGAAAAACAATTACTACTAGTACAGTGGAGACACTCTACCGCTTCTGGCTCCTCCTAGGTCATTGAAACGTCTCCCTCTACTGAATGCCATTATACTTTTGTTCACCGACATGCGGGCCATGCAGCGCGCGGGCCCAAATGCCATCCACCAAATTAGCAGGCAGTATGCAAGAGGAGAGTCACCCTGGTCGTAGCGCGGCAGTAACGACCCGTCGTATCACAAAACCCCACCTCCCCATAGTCTAAGTTTGACGGACGAAGCAACCATCATTTCACTCCTCGCTGAATCCCCTTCTCCCTCACCATCTTCAAGAAAGGCAACACTCGCATCTGCCACTATTCTTCTCTCCCAACGAAGGGAAGGTAAGCGGATTCGTGATGTTGGTATATTTTCGTTCAGAGAAAAAAAATAACTTTTGCAAAGCAGTAACCGATCCTCACTCTATTTTTTGTTTCATTGTCATTGCGATTGTGTTTTCCTTTCAGTGGTCTCCTAGTATTCGTCAGTTTCATGATGGACCAAGGAGAACCAGGCAAAGATCTGCCGATATTGGAGCAGACACGGGAGGCTGATCCCCACGAGACAGAGAGCTCCAAGAAGATGGAGGCAACCACCGAGCCGACCCCAGATATGCTCACGGCCACTACTGAGATGGTCAACGCCCCGT
>NC_041393.1:29252034-29304861 GCF_002162155.2 Triticum dicoccoides
TTGTCGATCTCGATTGTGGTTTTTCATCTAAGTATGTGGTGTTTTTTTAGAAAAGGAAGTATGTGGTGATTAATAATGCAAAATTTTATTAGCTTCGATGCCATGCTATACATAGTGGTTTAAATAACTTGTGGTTCTTATACTGAAAAGTAATTCAGAATTTGTTTCTGTTTCAATTAGAACCTTGATGCAGACAAGGATTGTGTGGTTGTGCATGTCACTCGCTATGAGGCGGAGGACCTGAATATACGCACGGGGAAAACAGAGTTCTTAGGTTGTTGGATCCTGGAAGCCATTTGCGTTTATACCAATGAAGAGTTGTATTCCAGCCTCACTATTGTCAGGCGTGTTGTCCAGGGTGTACTGAAGCACAAGAAGTTCAAAGCTACTCCTTCGTTTGTGAGGCATACTGTTCTTGTCAAGCTTACGCATGAAGATGACGTGGCATGCCTCCACAAACAAGTTTATCAGTGGCAAGGCCACAAGGTTGTCTTCATGAAGGTTCACAGGATTGAGCTACTGCGGGACGTCCTCGATGATGTTCATGGCAAGGTCCGCCTTGTGTCCAGCGCAAATTAGATCGAGGCATGAAATAGTTGCCCCGGCTAGTGTTTAATAGTAGTTTGGATTGTGTCTAATTATCCGAACCTTGCCTGTTATCGACCCCGCTGGGGCTAGTGCTCTGTTTGAATCCGTCTATGGGATCTGCTGCTACTTTTGTGTGCCCGTGAATCATGTGAGAACCATCATAATTGTTGCCGAAACAGATGCGTCCTCACTACTTTTTTCATGAATATGGCATGGTAAGACATAAGTTGTCACGGTTTATCATACGAGCAGTGTGTGTTTTGATGAAATAGAGCACTCGTTCGAGAACCGTGCACCGACGTATACATAAGTACTTGTAAACAATGTTGGTGCTACCCCACCTGTAAGCAGTTGTGCAAAACACGGCACATTGGATCAGCTCGCTTCAACACTAGGCTATCGACCAGCTAACAATCAACAATCTGCTGTCTGACATATAAGCAACTACTATGTATCTTGTTACAGTGGTTCATGCAGTTAATTGAGGCCACAATGTAATAAATTGCAAACGTTCACACGCTAGTCCAGCGCTCATGTGGAACACTCACAATTAAACTCGTCTTCATAAAAATCTTGAAAAGCATAAGTTAAGAAATTTTATACATCTTAATGATTCATAGAACATGACAAACATATACTAGTTCACAGCAAAAGACAAAGTTGTGAGAAGGTTTACAAATCAGGAAAAAACAAGCAAGGCTTCTCTCAGCAAAGGGCCTCCCGGCAGGCTTAAATTTCCTGGAGTTCACTCTAATTTTTTCTGGTTGCCACCATCCAGGATTAGGTTCTCTCATTCCCGAATAACCAATTATAATTGTGGTCTCAGCTGGAATGCTGAACTGAACCATGCAGTCTACCGACCAGGTGAAATGCTTTTGCATTCCACTAAATTTAAGCACCGCTATTTGCAGAAATAAGCAGACCACAATGCCTCTTGTCCGCCCACCTGTCCAAAAAACCACCGTGCAGCCATGCCAGCTAGTCCTCGGTCCATGGATGAACTAGTAGATAGTGCATTCCGGACTAGGATGCAGTTGTTTTCGCTCGTCCCTGCACTGCAATCAGGAAGTAAATGTACGAATCAGCTTCTTTAAGATTGCGTTGGTCATTCTACCTTAGTTACTACCAATGTAGGGATACCTTGAAGACGGGAGGTTAGATGACGGCAATGAGGGATAGCCATCTCATTTTGCACAGCTGTACTAAAACTGAGGTGTGTGCTTTTGATTGTGCGGATAGAAACGATACGGAGACAGACATCCCGAAACAATATGGAGACAGATATCCCTGTTTGCGCAAATACGAAATATGGTTATTTAAACAGTGACACATATTACAACTTTCCCCCAGTTCCTCTTAGAACCAAGTCCTAGATTCATGCTACAGCTTTCCCACTTTCTTCCCTGCTTGAACCAACGCTTTGAGTTCACTGTATGAACTAGATTTACTTCTAATAATAGTAGAAGCCTAGGTGGCTTTGTAAGAGCGGACGAAAGTAGAAAAGGATCCACATGAAGGGGGAAGAGCTGGAGCAGTAGAGCAAGGCAGGTTTCAAAGGAATATGTACCCGAGGGTCGTCGGCATGTGGCAAAGACGGCGTCGGGAGGCCGCATCTTGGCCACAATACCGCTGGGAGGAAAATGGGGTTGGAGGCCCTCCCGAGCCGGCGCTCTCTCGGAGAGAACGGCACGGCCGCTGATCGGGACACGCGAGCAGCCGTTGGTCTCCTCCCTCGCCGCCGACGACAGCATGAACGATGCACCTACACCCCCTACCCCGGTCGAGGTTTTCCGTCCGGATTTGTGACCAGCCGTGAGCTGAGAGAGAGAGAGAGTGTGTGGCCACCTATGTCTTGGTTAGATCTGGAGAGCATGAGAGAGTGAACGAGAGGAACCCTAGTAAAGCAAGCGCTAAGGCTCCTGCTTTTATATATAGTGGAGTGATTTTGTTGTACCGGCTTCAAAAAAAAATGCGCTCCTACGTGTACCTGCGAGTGGGTGTGAGGGAACTAGTCCGTGCATGCACCGCTTCTCTTCGTGAGAGTACAATATATACTATGCCCAAAGAACGTTAGCTGCAAGAGTAATAGTATAAGTGTGTGACGTGTGAGCTAAAATAAAATGTGCGCGCCGTCTTTTGTTTTTTAGAAGTTCTGAGGGTAGGGTGTGAAGAGCACATATGTGCGTGACGTCTACCTGCAGATAGAGGATGGGTGCGACGTGCGAGTCTGCGAGAGAACTCAAGAGAGTCGTGACTCGTGAGGGTGCGTGTGTGTGAGAGAGGGGGGCACGTATCAATGCAATGCATGTGTCCGTAAATCATTATCCGACAAACGTTCGCCACAAGCCTTTTCCTGACGAACGCCGTAAGAACCGTTAGATCGGCATCCGACAGTGTCAGTTTTGCCATGTCATTTAACATAACAGCCACTCCTCCTACACACAAATCTTCCACGTGAGTGTTAGCAACTGTCGTATGCTCCCCCCATTCCGAAATGCAGTGCATATAGCTTTATTGAAAATTAGAACCTCACAAACTTTTATCGAGTTTTCGTGTACCAAATTGCACATGTAGAATAACCTGTATATATTATTTCATTCATCTTCGATAGGTAACTATAAAGATGGGTGAGGAGTCTACAAAGAAAGACCATCGTATCACCCGCAACAATTTCAACCATCCTTTAGTGTCGAGGAATATCATAGGAACTCTATATGATATGATTTTGATAGGATTTTTTCCTTTAGAGCCAATTGGTTCATAGGAATAGATTCATATACTCTACATTTCAAAGGAAATAAACATGATATCATTTCTATAGCTTTAGAGCCACTTGGTTCATATGAATGGATTCCTATACTCCCTTAATTTCAAAGGAAAATAAACATTAGTGTATATTCAATAGAAAAGTTCCTATGATATGAACTAAATTACATCTCTTTACTAATCCCTCCTCATAGGAATTGAGATACATGTCATCTCAAGATTCAATAGAAAAGTTCCTATGATGTGAACCAAATGACATCTCTTTTCCAATCCCTACTCATAGGAATTGAGATGCTCCATGTCATCTCTTTCCCTACAACTTCCACGTATGCATCTTCTATTCCTAAATAGATAGTACAACCCACTAGTAGCTTTTTTCCAAAACATGCAACTATGGCACAAGAACTATATAGTGTGCCAATAACTTTGAAAGATGGTCGCTGGATGAAGCTAACCCGACAGTGCAGAGATGGGCAAATCCGAGCATTACTGGTCGTTGGATATCATCAACATTCCACCAAATCTACCACATGTACAATTTAGAAGACTCCATGGTTGAACTTAAGCATAATGCACAAACCTCAAAACACAAACACTTCTCCTTTGTTCTAGAATCTTCTGTATCACAATCGGTTATTTTTTTCTAAATGAATTGCCATTATTTGTTTTTTACCTGATGATTTACAATGTACAACCCCATGAATCTTAACATTTTTATAAAACTAATTGATTTTGAATGAGATGAACTATAAGAACTAAACGAACATCTACATCATGCATATATGACTCAAAGCTTTACATGCTATAGTGTGTATTTATTCATAATTTGGTTTTGAAATCTCATGCGTTCAATACATGTGTACCTTACTAGTTTTGAGTAGAGTAGCAAATTTCACCCGGCCCCGGGTATATCAAAATGCAGGGCCCATGCATCATTGCCTTTCGGTCTAACCTACGTCCACAATTTGTTGTACGTGCTATATCTCCACTGGTCCCCGAACCCAAAATGCTGCCTCGTTCCCGTAAAACCAAGCGGCCCACACATGGCCCGAACACAATTTTAGGCGTCGACTCAAACCCGTTTACTACGACATGGCCCCACATGCCGAAGTACTCCTACAAACCCTACCACCGCACTCATCATCGGTTTTCTTCAAGAGGACGAGGGAGAAGCCAATTTGTAGTGGAGGCGCTTTCAAAAAAAGGATCTGTAGTGGAGACCCCTACCCTAGGGTGCCCTAGATAGCTGCCGCACGCATCATTGCTTTCTCTTTTCTTTATGCTCTTGCGTGCTAGAGTGAAATGATGGTTGCTTCGTCCGTCCAGCTTAATGCAGGAAAGGTGGGGCTTTGTGATTTGACCCCTCATGGCTCATTTTCTACTACTGCGGCGCTACGACCGGGGTGCCTCCAATTCCAACCGCTTCTCCAAACTGTAATTTAGTGCATTGCACATGGAAGAAGACGGTGGATGAGCCACATGTCTGCCAAAGGGGTCCTGTTAAGTGTGTCGCCATTTCGTGTGCGGACTGACCCTGCTTGAGTTGCTACGCCAACACGACAAGAGCAGCCTACCACTTGGTTTTGCTCCTTAGTGAATCCCGACTATATTGATCTAAAAAGATACATGCTGAACTACCCTCTCCGTCTCGGTTTTTTATTTGTAGGCGTCTCGGTTTATAGGGCCTGCACGTAGTTCTAGGTCATCCATTTGACTAACTAAATATGAGTTACTATGTCACAAAAAGTATATCATTGTATTCTTATTGGTTGATATGTGAAGAAACAAGAAACGAGGTAGAAGTTAATGCACCGCACCTTAGTATTGTGGGATTATTTGGTTTTCGTAAGACTCACGTGTGTTTGGTTGCAAGGGTGGTTATGAATGGGTTGGGATCGTTCAGAAAATAGACATATTTGGTTATAAAGCACATGAATGGTTCGAGTCAAAAAAAGAGAATATGCCTTGAAGATGCTGAACCATTCCACCCAACCAAATCGGTCGAATCAAATGGCCACCCTTTGCATGCATGACTATCTGAGCATGACTGGTGGTCCCGTCTTAAATAATTAGCTCATCTCTTATATTCAGCCAAACACATGAATTGAATAGTTCAATCCCAAAAAAATTGAATGGTCCCAATCCATTCATACGATACCTTCAACCAAACGCATCCGACGGAGGGAGTAGTTGTATTTAAAAGTCGAGGGCGGGGCTTTTCCTGCCCGGTAGGCGGCGGGACAGTTCCGCCTAGTCGGTTCGACAGAGATGTGAGAAGACGAGGGAGTAGGCTGCTGCAAACGTAGGGCTGTGTGATTTGACAGCGAGTTACTGCTGGACAGGTGGGGCCCCGTGATTTGACTTGCCATTATTATTTTAACTGCGGTGCTATGACCGGCGTGAGTCTCCCGATTCCTGACCACCTCCATACAGGTGCCTCTCCCAATGCTCCACCATGTAGTAGTAGAGGCTGGCTCTTGCATGAGAGCCCACTTCTCCACTTTTCCCTTGCCTCTCTTTCCTCCACATATGCAAAAATGCCATGTAAAGCGCACTATTGTACTTACTTGCTCCTACAAGTGCTTAAGCTTGCCACATAGGCATAAAGTCTGATGTGGCAAGTTAATCAAGAAGAGACAGACTAGTTTGGTGACCCAAGGAAGAAATGGTGCTAAGCGTGTGTACCTAGGTGAAAAGACAATTTTGAGTCTATAGCTAATTAAATGAAGCAAACTTAGCAACACCATTTCATTGGAAGAGATCACTCCTTGGCAAATGCAATAAATACTAGTACTCCCTGTGCCCCATTATATAAGAACGTTTTGACACTACACTAGCTAGTGTCAAAAACGTTCTTATATTATGGGATGGAGGGAGTACGAAGAAAGAGATAGAGAGGAGTAAAAAAAATACGCTTATAGCCAACCTTGTTGTAGTATGAGTGACTAAGTGATGACTATGTATGACATGCCAACATCAGATAGCCTAAAGCACCGTGTTAAATCTCCAAGGGCGCGACCACGCGAGCGACGCGACGGTCGTGGTAGGCGCGACCATGATACGGGCTGCTAGCAGCCCTTGTATCTGAGATCAAACGGTCGCATGCTAAGTTGTTGAAAATTTTAAGAATAACCCTCCAGGATAGGATATTCACCCATAGGTCTAGAATCACGCCATGCAACCGTTCGATCTCAGATCCAAGGGCTCTCGGAAGCCCGTATCATGGGAGAATGGAAAGCCACTACCCTGCTATTCGCACGCTGGCAGTTCGCTCCTACTCTTTTCCGCATGTCCTTTAATACTACGGCGGTTCGCTCCAAGTCGTCCCGTCCATTCACATTACGGCAGTTCCACTAATCCTAACTCTCCTCCTAAATCCATGGCATCCCAAATCTCCCCGATCGGCGGCGAGTACAAGGTTAGAACCATCACCGGCGATGAGTTCGATGTCATCTACACCCCTACTTTCGCGACAGTGAAAGGATGCCTTTCTCGCTTCAGACGCATGTTCGAAAACTCACATGATGAGTGGGTCGCTGGGCTAGATGTTGAGTACACCACAGTCGTGGGATGAGAGAAGGATCTAAAGGACGAAGAGAGGAAGAAGCCCGCCCTGATCCAGGTTTGCGTACATAACATTTGCTTGGTCTACCACATATGCCATGCCGACTTTGAGTGCCAGGATTTTAAGAACTTCCTCGAGGACAATACAGTCAATCCATCGATAGTGGAGTACTACTATACAAAAGTATACATTTTTTAAAAGGCTAGCGTACTGTTCATCACACACACACACACACACACACACACACACACACACACATATATATATATATATATCCAGTTAAATTCTCAACCTAGAACGACGTGCATGCCATGTAGTAAACTGATCCGGAGGAAGTATAGTAAAAATGAGGTGATTTTACCCAACAATCGGCGGGGGAGCATGGCCTGTCATGCGGTCCACGTGTCATGATGTACCAAGGCAATGCGCGGTCCCTCTTGAGGCAGAAGCAATACTAGTACTACGTGGTTTGAGATGATGTCGAACCGAAGTGTGAAATAACGGTTGCTTCGTCCGTCTAGGAAGGTGCGGCATTGTGATTTGACGTCTCATTGCTCATTACTAACACTGGGCCAGTACGAGTGGGGTGCGTCCCCCCTGCTGTTCTGCACTGTTATTTGGTGCCTGGCATGTCGACTCGGTTGCTATATGTCCCACATGTCGGCGACAGGAAGTACAGAATTCATGAAAGGGAGCGTCGACGGAGGAGTATACTACAGAATTCATGAAAGGGAGCGACTTAGTTTTGGAAAAATCAGTTTTTACGGGGTACGTACCCACTAGGGTTTATAGGGCTCATCTAAAAAATATTCGTTTTTCCGTTTGATAAGTCTCAATTCTAGTACTATACTAGTAGTAGTACCATTACATGTTGGATTTCGAGGTGCGTTAGATCACCCAATGCAAGCAGTGTCAAGAGGAAACTAACCAGTGCATGTACAAGTTCATGGAAATTTAGTGGTCATTCATGCATTCGTTCTAATTAATGCCTCGATAAACATAACTTCTTGAGAAACACGAGCGTACTGTGCAAACTACGAAATTAATTCGACCACTCACCGTCTACCTTGGTTGGAGAGATTTTGAAATTGAGCCATAAACTGGAAAGGAGGGAGTAGTAACTTTTGTCTCGATTACTATTTGTGGCCTTGTATAGATGCAAAATGTATTTTTTTACAGTGGCCTTTTATAAGTAAATAGCGGGAGTACTAACCAAAGTATGTAGTAGGGATGAGGAGTAAACAGAGGGAGTAGTAAAAATTTCTCCTCGTGCCGCGAGCCACCGCGCGTGTGGGCGAGGGAGCGGGCGTAAAGGCGTACAATAGTACTCTAGCTTCACCTCATCCTGCGAGCCACCACGCTCGTGGGCAGGGAGATGGCGTACTAAGCAAGCTTCTCCTCGTTTTGCGAGTTGACAAGACACATCAAAAGTACTCCAGTGTATAGAGCCTTGCCTCTAAGGTAGGCCCCACATGGTTTGCCTCTTTTTTTAATTTAACATAATGCGTCAAGTCTCAATTTGTTTATTCACCCGTGGTAGACGATCCTCCGTCCACCAAGTGGACAACCAGTACACGTGCCAAATTACCATGTGGGCTGCCTTTTTCATACAGAAATGAGCTCCACCGTGTACCCGCGCGGGTGTGGTTGGGAAAGAGACGGGTGTACGTGCGCCGTGCGTGCACCTCTTCTCTTCGTGCACGTCCCCCACCTACGTGGGTGTGTGTGAGACAGATACAAACCTAGACATAATGCGCCGTCCATCCCCATGCCTCCGCCCAGTCCGACCACCAGTCACCACCAGTCGGCACCACGCCCCACTCCTCCTCACCTTATCTCTCATATTTCTCCCTCCATTTTTATATACAAGGGGCTACTATCAAAATTACAATTTGCAGATATACAAGGCCACTAACACTAATCGATGCAATATTAATGGTGTTTGCCTCATGGTACTAGCAACGGAGGACATTAATTATCCCTTGCATGCATGCGGGAGTTTGTAAAAAAATGCATCTTGATGTTCCGTGCAATGCACGGGTATCTTGCTAGTCCATGAAAACAACACATGGCAAAATTCCACGGCGAATGAGGGATTCGAATCTGTTGGGAGGGGCTGTTTGGATCTTGCCCGGGGTAGCCAAAATATTGGCGATCCTTTTGTCCACCGGTGCCTTTGCCACCGATGAACAAGGAACGGCTCAGGTGCTCATGCTATCATGCATCCTCCAGCGCGCACGTTGGAGACGAGCTCGCACGAGCAGTGTTTTTTTGTCCCACAAAGCCGCCTGAGCTGCCCACAGACCGACCGGCGACCCGCGAATTATGCCATCCAACCATAGCCGCACACATTATGATAGCAACTCAACCAACCGGACGAAATTCACGCAAAGACGTAGACAAACTGATACTCATTCACGCAACCACCGGAGTATTTCATATAAACAACGACGGAAATCATATAAAATACCAGATTTTCACACAAACATGACGGATTTCATTACATTCAAATGAACTACGCGGTGCTAGTTCTGGACAGCACAGGTATATAATACATGGCCTAAATGGTCGCCTGTTGATCGATTTGTGTTCCTCATGTCCGGCAGCACGATCACCGGACTGCCGAGAGACCCGGAGGTATATGCTTCATCGCAAAGGACGGATCACTTCCCCACTGCCCAACTGATATCATTGGCTGGTGTCGAAGATGATGGTGGCCGACACCGGTTCGAGTTCATCACCGGCCACTACTTCGCCATGGCCGGCACCGGCTCGAGTTCATCCTAACATTGACCGTGGAGCCCATGCGGGGTCAACGAAGGTCCTCACAACAAAAGGATCCGGCAAGACACCTGCTGTGTAACCGGTGTCGCCTCCGCGGTGGCCTTCATGGGACCCAAGTGGCGGCGACCTCCCATGTTCTACTTCTCCTCAATGATGGCGGCGGATGCGGAGGCGCTGGCCACCGACGCATCGCTCCCCGTGCACCCGGCTTCTGTCCGTGCTTGCATGGCACGGCCGCCGGCATGGGAGTCTCGGCCACAGAAACGGAAGATGCGGTACGAGGCAGCGGCGTGGACGGCAGCAACGACGCCCGTGCGCCGCTCCTCGTCCAGCTGGCCTGGAGCGGCGAGTTGCTGAACCGCGCGCCGGCTTGGGGCGGCAACTGGCTCCGTCAGGCGAGGGGAGGGAGGTGGATCAGCGAGCTGCATAGCTCGTATCCGGCGGGCTACCCATCCGGCTTGGATGCGGAATAACTACTCTTCGTAAGCCATTGTAAGAGTGGACAAAATGGTGGAGGAGATAGGGGAGCGGCGGAGGTGTGCGATTCTTGGCCGGTGTTTTGCCTCGTTTAAATAGGAGATTAAATAGACGGCGGACGGGAGGAGCTCGGCCGGCGTTGTGTTTAACGCCGGCCCAGTCATGAACCGACGTGTGTCCAGAGTGGGTTTCTCGGCTTCCACATGGGCGGGTTTCATGGAGGCGTTTGAATGCGGCACGGAGGCGTGTTCAGCTGGGCATGCCGCGAGTGGCGCCCTCGAGTCTAACGTAGGACACCGTGCCATTCTTCCACTGACGTGTGGGCTCTTTGGGTGCATGGCCTGCTTGTCAGTGACCCAACGCAGGCAGCGCAAAGCAGAGGAACCTTTGGTGGGCTAGGGCGGTCAGAAGCGGGCATTGCATAAACCGATGATTGTTCATTGAGTGTGACATCATCTTTTTCATGAAGTTAAGCGTGTGTCTTGCATCGTGTGTTGTGTGCATGCAGGCGTGCGAGTGTTGCCTGCGTGCAAGGGTGCGTTTCAGTGTTGCATGCATGGGTGCATACGTGCAAGGGTGTGTTTCAGTGTTGCATGCATGGGTGCGTACGTGCGTGTGTTCGTGAGTGCATGTGTACATGTCAGTGATGCACGCCAGCATGCGTGCGTGTGTATGTTATGTGTACGTGTCAGTGTTGCACGCCTACATGCGTGCGTGTCTTGCGTGCATGCATGTGTACGTGCGGGGTGAGGCTACACGTCAGTCGACTGACTTTTTCATCTCTGGTCATTAGATTTTCCAGCCGTTGGATACGAAATCAAGGACCTCCAGTTTATCATCAAACTCCACCCCCCTCCCCCGAGCCGCCAGCCACCACCGGCAGAACCGCCCGCCCCCGCCGCCTGCGGCCAGCCCGCCCTCCCCGAAACCACTCCCCACCGTCGGTCCGCCGCCGCACCTTCGAGAGAGTGGGCCAGCATATATGATCTTGAGATTTTACAAAGTCACCATAGATGCCTCGTAGTCGAGTGGAACGTCTCCTCCCACTGAACGTACATCGCCGGAAAATACTAAAATTAACACAAGATAAATGCAAGCACCGGGACTTTAACCTTGGTGGGCTCGAGAAACCACTGTCCTCTAACCATCCAACCACATGTAGGTTAGCACGGCAAAATGTATGTGGTGACCGTGATGAGCTTATTCTGAAGTCTAGTGACCATATCGTGCTTTTGCTTCAAATATAATGACCGTAAGTGTCATCAACAAAATATGGAGCACGTATCAAATGCAAAGTCTGTCAGTGTCATCAACAAAATATGGAGACGTATCGTGAGCTAGATACCGTTGTACTATTGTATATGCTTATTTTCTTAGTGGCCGATTGCGTGTGTGGTGTGGTGGGCACATCATTTCTAGTTGTGGTGGGTCAACATGAACACTCATGGGTCGGTTCCATCCTGCACCACATATAGGTTGGACCGAGACGTGTTATACGGAGACCCATGTGGAGGACTCGGCGTACAACACGAAGCTACCAGAGTCGCGGAGGACTCTATCCCCACTGGTGATAAGCCGACTATATATGATTTGTAACCCTAGGCCCTTAGTATGTTATACAAGCTTGGGGGCTAGTTCATCGATAGTATACACACACGCACAATGCCTGGTATTCACGTGTACTTTGTACACACCCCTAACACTAATATACAGTAGCAGGAGTAGGCTCTTTCTTCAACTGCAAGGGTCTGATCCAAACTAGTGTAAAACTTTGCCTCGTATTACCATCCAGCCTAACAGCCAGGGATATCCTACCAAATGATATGATGAAATCATATCTGCCAACTACTATTAGAGAGGTGTGTCGGGGGGTGGGGGCAATGTGTGCGAGAGAGGCCTAAAGATAATGTGTGTGCGGGAGACACGTAGGCACATATGTGTGTGTATAGACGGCTAGTGGAGACCGTGCATGTGTATATATGCATGTGAGAGAAATAGTGTTTTCCAACTGAGATTAGTGAAAAGAGTGGTACATAGTAGTCAGAAAGAGAGATAGAGAAACAGAGAGAGCATGTGCGTGAGACACTCCGACACCCTGAGAGAGATTGTGAGCATGTGTGAAAGAGAAATGCCGATGCATATAAAGTGTGTGCACTTATGCGTTAGATAGAGAGATATCTACGTGTAAAAGGCGGTTCTATGCATTAAATTAAAATATAAATGGCATTATTATTTTTGGATGAGATCATGAATTTTGCAAATTTGCGTATGGACGAAAATCGGTCTATCAGACACCCATACTCCATTGAATTCTAGCATGTGCATGTGTTTATTTCATATTATTGATCCATAGAGTGAGAGCGGTTTGAAATACAGGCAGTGGATGCTTTTGCAATTCATATATAAACATTAATTAGTGCACTCCATGTTGTTAGTGTGAAGCACTTTATACATTTGTCACTTGCATGGGTACATTCCAAATTGCTAGCTACGAAATAAAATACATGTCGAATTCAACATAAAGGGGGTTTTGAAGATTCGAATTCATAGGAAGTGCATTCATCTATTTGAACCCGAGATGATGGCATTTGTAAATCAGATGTAAAAGGGGGCATCAATCTTTGTTGTGAGTTTGAACATGGTATATAAATTCATACGCATATCTAACTTTTTTTGCAACCAAGGAGATTATACCTGGAACCATGCATGAACTGAGGTAAGTTGCATATTTTTTAATATATACTCGTGTACAATGTATATTAAAATGTACCCCCTCCATTCCAAAATAATCTTAGCTTTAGGATTTTCAAGAGTAAAGATTTGTGAAGTTTGACAAATCCTGAAAGTTCAATTCAAGAGAACCGAAAACGTTAATGCTTCTGCTCCCAAATATTGAACGAAGCGCCAAATAGGCCTCTGGTCACCCGAAACCGCGTGAGACTAATGTTTTGGTGGTAGGAAATTACTGTCCTGACTCTGGCCCGTGTAGCCTATCGGCCCGATGTCCAAAGGTCTAAACCGGGGTAGGTTTGTAACTTCACCAAGACGCCAGTCTCAACCGCCTCCAAGAAGCATTCATACGCCGTGGGCGCCTAAACGCCCATGCGCTCGGCCGAAATCTATCTCGCCCACATTTGGGACACCTGACATGACTGTCCTACCCCCAACCCGCAATATGTCCGAAATTTTAGATGGGGGCAAAGTTTGTAACATTCCCCAAATTTCAAACAAGCGCGTCTCAAACCGAAACATTGTTCCCCCTTAGTTCACCGCCTCCCTCCGTTTCCCCATTCATACTCCGTGGGCGCGAAAACGCCCTCTCCACCAGCCGCGACACTCCAACCTCCTCCGTCCTCCACCCCATAGCGGCCAATCCACCGCCGCCCTCCATCACGCCGGAGCCGGTACCCCGACGTTGTCGTCCAACGCAACCGCAACCGCAACACCCTCAAGGACTTAGCAGCTGAAGCCGAGGCAGAGCTGCCTCCACGACGCCGACGCTGACGTGCGCCGTACCAGAACCACTCCGACCACGCCGTCCTGCGCCTCACTGTTGCGGCTCCACTGTCTCAACTGTCCATCGCACCGGAGCTATTCCCGCTACGCCGTCGTTCGCCGCCTCGGATCTGCTTCCCCGCCGCCGACATACGGCCACCGCACCACACTCAACAACTTGGCCATGGGTTCATCCAAGGCTGCATCGTCCTCCACAACTTCTGGTTTCCGGCGAACAACAAGATCGTCGGAAAAACAGACGGAGGACACATCACTGCCAGCATAAAGAGGTACTCATCTTCCCTTATTCGTGCAAATCTTACGTCTCCGCTCACACTGTATTCATCCCACGAAAGAAACTAGTTGAGCGCTTCTTACTGCATCTTCTTCGTGATACTAAATGCACAAGGTTTCCTCCCTTTTACTATTTCACCTTTGCTAGAGGTCAGTAGCCCGCCTGGATTTCAATTCAGGGTCAGTCAAACCGCAATTAAAGAAGCAGCACCCGCTTAGGCGCGCGGAGCACCTAGTCCGCCTATTCCCCGGGGAAGCGAAGCATCGGTGTCTATCATAGGGGTGTGGGGCACAGGAGCTGCTTGCGCCCGATCTGGAGGTCAGCGGGGCTTGAATGGATGGCCGGGGGCCGGTGCCAAGCACGGCGGTGCGGTGAGGTCGAGGGGAGGGCCCAGGCAGGGGAGGAATACTGGGCCGGTGGTCGCTGGCATTTCGAGGAAGATCGTCAACACTGACTGGCTGGAGGTAGATGAAGGCGATCTTCTCGTTCTTTGTACATCAGACGATGTAGAAAAAAATGGACTGACCTATTTGCTTTCAGTCGACTGTTATTTTCATAGAATCCAGTAGTAATTGAGTGTGCCATGCATGTTGTAGAGCTATCACATGTCTCCCGTCATTTATTTCTCACCGACCTGCTATCTGCTACCTTTACACTGTACTAATTGTGCACACACTTCACCCATACTCACACTTTTGTTTTTTAATGCTTGGGTATTTCAGACTCAGACGCAGTGTTGATGAATGCAGAAAAGAAAAGACAGAAGTCGCTCCAGTGTAAGTTGAAGATAAGAAGTAAGCGTTTCAACACTCTAATGGGTGCAGTGTCAGGAGTTGGAGACAGTAAAAGTAGCTCTGTAGTTGATAATCTCAATTTCCACACACAACCATCCTAGGTGCTTGCTTTAACTTCGCGCTGTCAAATGTGGTTGCATGTTGCATATGGTGTCTAGCTTGTATTGCTTCCAATTTGGTTTAATTGTATCTGCTTACTTTACACATTATACCTTTGATAATGACATGCCTTCCTGTTTTTGATACATACTACCTATGTCTATTAACCATGTTCGTACATCAAACTAATGCTCTTTTGTATCCCTCGTCAATCACTTATGATGAGATAGTCACTCGGGTGGGTTACTGTGAGACGCCCTACTCGTTTAAAGAGTGAAGTGTCATCCTCCCCACATGATTCTCAAGAAACAGCAAGGCTAAATGAAGATAGTCAACGTAGCTCTCTAGTTGATCACCGCAATTCCCCCACACCACCATCGCAGGTGCTTGCTCTTACTTGGCAGTGTGATATGTGGTTGCATGTTGCATATGGTGTCTACCTTGTAATGCTTCTAATTAGGGTAAATTGCATCTGCTTAATTAACACATTATACCTGTGAATATGACATGCCTTCCTGTTTTTGGTACATACTACGTCTTTCTATTAACCATGTTCTTACATCAAACTACTTCTCTTGTGTATCCCTCATCAATGCTCCTAATTTGTTAAATTGCATCTCCTTAGCTTACACATTATACATGTGAATATGACACGCCTTCCTGTTTTTGGTACATACTACATCTGCCTATCACACCATGTTCTTACATCAAACTACTGTTCTTGTGTATCATGCGTCTATCGCTTATGATGAGACAGTCACGCGCGTGGGTTAATATGAGACGCAATACTCTTATAAAGAATGCAATTTCATCCTCTCCACATGATTCTCAAGAAATAGCAAGCCTAAATGAAGATATTGAATGTTGTTCTGTACCTGAAGACAGGACTTCCCCTACACCACCATCACAGGTGCTTGCTCCAACTTTGCAGTGTGATATGTGGTTGCATGTTGCATATGGTGTCTAGCTTGTAATGCTTCTAATTAGGGTAAATTGCATCTGCTTAGTTTACACACTATACCTGTGAATATGACATGCCTTCCTATTTTTGGTACACATTACATCTATGTGTTAACCTTGTTCTTACATGAAACTACCTCTCTTCTATATCCTGCATCAATTACTTATGATGAGTCACCTTTATTCGTTGCATATTGCATATTATTTCTAGCCTGTTGCCATGTATTGCTTCTAATTTGGTTAAATACATTTGTTAGGGCTCCCTTTTAATTTGGCAGAGTGATATTGGTTTCATCTTTCATATGGTTTCTAGCTTGCATCGATTCTAACAAGTTCAAGCACCTTGTGCTTAGTTTACACTTTATACATCATACATGTCAATATGTCACGCCGTCCTGTTTTTCATACATATTCCATCCTCCTATCATGCGGCTGTCTTACATGAAAGTAGTGTTCGTCAGTATCATGCATCAATAAGTTCTGAAGAGCAAATTTTATTCCTTTTTCTTGTGGGTTTGACTTGACAAGGCAAAATCAAGAAAGAGGAAGGAAAAGAGTAAGGAAGGCGATGATGGTGGTCCTCTGCAGCAACGTAAACGGAGCATCTGTACCGAATCTCCTTGTACTGATAGTGCATTACATGGTCCAAGTCTCCGCTCCCCTACTCCACCATCCAAGGTGCTTGCTCTAACTTGGTAGTGTGATATCTGGTTGCATGTTGCATATGGTGTCTAGCTCGTATTGCTCCTAATTAGTGTAAACTACATCTGCTTAGCTTACACATGATACATGTGAATATGACACGCTTTCATGTTTTTGGTACATACTATATTTGTCTATCACACCATGTTCTTACATGAAACTACTCTTCTTGTGTATCCTGCATCAGTCACTTATGATGGGACACCTTTAAGTTGGCAGTGTGATATTGGTTTGCGTCTTGAATATGATTTCTAGCATGTATTGCTTCTAGTTTGATGAACGCCACCTATGACGAGACAGTTTTAACTTGGCAGAGTGATATTGAATGCACCTTCCATATGGTGTCTTGCAGTGTTTCTAATTTGTTGAATTTCCTTCTGCTTAGTTACCACATCATAGGTGTGAATATGTCAAGCCGTCCATTTTTTCGTACATATTCCATCCTCATATCATGACTTTTCCTTTCATCAGAGTAGTGTTTGTCAGTATCATGCATGAATGAGTTTTGAAGAGCGAATGATATTCTTTTTCCTTGTCGGTATGACCTCACAATGCAAAATCAATAAAGCTGAAGGAAATTGGCAAGGCATTGGATGATGGTGGTCCTTCCGAGCAACTGAAACGGAGGTTCTCTACAGATTCTACTCCGCCATCCTCCCACCAAGATTCGCAAGACAACGCAAGGCTAGACAGTCAACGTAGCTGTGTATATGATGAGCACATCTCCCCTACTCCACCATCACATGTGCTTTCTCTAACTTGGCACTATTTTATGTGGTTCCATGTTGCGTATGATGTCTAGTTTGTATTGCTTCTAACTTTGTTGAATTGCATCTGCTTACTTTACACATAATGCCTGTGAATATGACATGTTTCCTGTTTCTACATCAGACACTATTCTTGCATATCCCGCATCAGTCACTTATGATAAGGCACCTTTAAGTCGCCACTGTGATATTGGTTGTGTCTTGCATATGATTTCTAGTATATACTGCTTCTAATTTGTTGAAATGCCATACAGTTTGAACTTGGAAGAGTGATATTGGTTGCATCTTCCATATGGTGTCTAGCTTGCAGTGCTTCTAATTTGTTGAAATGCCTTCTGCTTAGTTACCACATCATAGGTGTGAATATGTCACGCCATCTTGTTTTTCATACATATTCCATCCTCGCATCATGTGTTTGCCTTTCATCCGAGTAGTGTTCGTCAGTATCATGCATGAATGAGTTCTGAAGAGCGAATTTTATTCCTTTTTCTTATCGGTTTGACTTCACAATGCAAAATCATTACAGCTGAAGGAAATTAGTTCGGCAGTGGATGATGGTGGTCCTTCGGAGCAACTCAAACAGGGGGTCTCTACAGATTCTACTTCGCCATCCTCCCAACAAGATTCGCAAGACAACACAAGGCTGGACAGTCAACGTAGCTGTGTAGATGATGAGAACATCTCCCCTACTCCACCATCACAGGTGCTTGCTCTAACTTGACACTATTATATGTGGTTGCATGTTGCGTATGATGTCTAGCTTGTATTGCTTCTAACTTGAATTGCATCTTCTTACTTTACACATAATGCATGTGAATATGACACGTGTTCCTGTTTCTAGAACATACGTGTACATGATGAGCACATCTCCCCTACTCCACCATCACAGGTGCTTGCTCTTACTTGGAACTGTTATACGTGGTTGCATTTTCCATATGATATCTAGTTTGTATTGCTTCTTATTATGTTGAATTGCATCTGCGTAGCTTACAACTTATACCTGCAACGATCACTTACCCATAAGACACATTTAACTTGGGACTGTGATGTAGGTTGCATCTTGCATTGTCTTCTAGCTTGTACTGCTTCTAATTTCTTGATATGGCACTTACGACGAGACACTTTTTACCTAATAGAGTGATATTGGTTGCATGTTCATATGGCGCCTAGCTTTCATTTCTTCTAATTTTGTTGAAATGCCTTCCGCTTACTGTTTTTTCATACATATTCCATCCTCCTATCGTACGTGTGAATATGAAATGCTATCTTTTTTTGTATATATTTCATCCTCCTGCGCTTGCCTTACATTAAAGTAGTGTTCGTCTGTATCATGCATCAACCAGTTATGCAGAGCTAATTTTATTCATCTTCTTGTGGTTTTGACTTCATAAGGCAATATCAGAAAATAGGAAGGAAAAGAGTAAGTTAGGGGATGTTGGTGGTACTCTGCATCGACGCAAACAGAGACTCTCTAGATTTGCCACTTCTACTGCTAATGAAGTTGAAGTCCCAAGTCTACATGATGAGTTCATCTCCCGCACTCCACCATCGCAGGTGCTTGCTCTAAGTTGACAGTGTGATAATTGGTTTCATGTTGCCTATGTTGTCTAGCCTGTATTTCTTCTATTTTGATTAAATTGCACCTGCTGAGTTTATACGTTATACATATGCATATGACATGGCTTTCTGTGTCTAGAATACAATGCATCTATCTATCATACCATGTTCTTACATCAAAGTACTGCTGTTGTGTATCCCGCATTAGTAACTCATGATTGGACGCTTTTAACATGGCAATTTGATAGTGGTTGCATCTTGCATTGATTTCTACGTTGTACTGCTTCTAATTTTTCGAATTGCCACTTATGACAAGACACTTTTAACTTGGCAGAGTAATATTGGTTGCATCTTTCATATGGTGTCTAGCTTGCATTACTTCTATTTTCTTGAAAATCCTTCTGCTTAGTTTGCACATCGTAGCTGTGAATATGTCATGTCGTCCTGTTTTTCTTACATATTCCATCCTCATACGGTTGTCTTACATAAAAGTATTGCTTGTCTGTATCATGCATCAATGAGTTATGAAGAGTGATTTTATTCTTTTGTGTTGTGGGTACAGCTTGACATGGCAAAGTCAAAAAAGAGCAAGGAAAATAATATAGTAGGGAGTGCTGTTACTCATCGGGTGAAACGGAAAAGGCTCTGCAGTCAAGATTCTGCTGGTACTTATAGTGCAGTAGAAGGTCCAAGTCCACCGGCTAAATCTACAAACACAGTATCACCTGCTCCACCAGCTGCAGCATCCGCTTCAACTGTACCAGCATCTCAACCAGTTACTCGTTCGTTTTCTCCGGAACTGGCCAGTTCCCAAGATGCCTTCACACCTAACACTACTTCCAAAGCACTGTTGACAAAATAGGACTTGGCAAGATCAGATGAACCTCATGAGCATCAACACCAAGACGGTACCTGACCGAGTCAAGTAGCAGTTGCATGCTCCTTTATATGTACTCTCACAGTTTGATGTACACTAACACTTTCCATATTCGTTGTTGAACTAGCACCACAGCGCAAGTGGAAACAGACATCAGGGATAATGCTTGACAGATTAACAAAATCTAAAGGAGGAAGAATGGAGATCCATTTTGAGGCAGGTTTAAAAAGGCCATGTGATGCTACAGAGTCAGCCAAGTTAGTATCAGAGGCAGCCGTTGCCGTTAGGTGTCATGCGCGTATCGCCCAACGTGGATCTAGTACAGGAATGAGAAAGAAAATACCCAGTTTAACACCTTCCTTGACCATTTATCTGTAAGTAATGTTATTCATCGCAATTAGTAATATTGTCTTGCTCTGTCCCATACTTTCTAGCTTCCTCCTAATAAGACTCACATTCTTTTTTCAACAGATGAGGTTCAAGTTGGATCTGAAAGATGATGCAACTAAACAAGCATGCACTCAAGTTTTCCAGTCTGCTTTGCGATAGTATCGGTACCACCTTAGAAAATCTCACTTTGAAGGCAAGGCTAACAATGAAATCGCCCAAACATCTCAAGTGGAATATATTACAGATGAAGACTGGACAGCCCTCGTTAAACACTGATCTGAACCAAAGTATCAGGTAGGCTATATGTATTTGATAAGACCACATATTGAACTTGTATTTATGTATGTGCCTAACAAGTGTATCTTCTTCTAGGCTAACTGCTTGAAGAACAAAACCAACCGTTCTAAAGTGAAATTCCAACAGACAACAGGATCTCGTAGCTATATTGCACACTGCAAGGCTCTTGTAAATAGCTGCTACTTCCTTCTTCTTTTTGTGCCATATTATCGTATCTATATTGACTTGTTCCAAATACAGCGGAAAGCCCGTGCGGACCAAAAAGAACCTGAACCGAATGCAGTGCAAATCTTCAAGGATTGCCACACCAGCCAGATGAAGGGCATGAGCACACCAGTTCAAGCCGCTGTTGTAAGTCCTTACTCCTCCTGCCTTGAACAGATTGGTACTGTGATGTGTTCATTTAACTACTTGGTTTGCAGCCAATGTCAGTTACTCTGTTCACTTTTATACACAGTTGTCTTAACGTATCATTTCACCTTACATGGTTTAAAAGAGATGAAGGATATTCTTTTGGTCTTGATCTGTAATCTAGTTGTTATGTTCACGTGCACACACAATGATAAAATAGCCTGTTTGTTTTATATCTGTTTGCCCATGATATGAATGATGTCATACTATGTTCATCCTACTTTAAACAATGTCTCTTTATCCTTAGATGTCAACAAATGTGAGGAAATAGACAATACAGTAGGCATTCTACATGGACATATGTTCCAAAAGTGATTTTATTATGTAGTTGGCACTACAATACATGCTAATGTATTACAGTAGTTCACCAAAATAAGTTATGTATAAATATTTAACCTACTTTGTTTGTTTTTGTCTCATTAGTAACTCACTGGTACACTAATCTACAAGTTCAAACTTTCAGGAATCTATGGAACAAATCATTGAACAGCCACAACCACCTGAAGGTGACGAGGCTACTATAGGCACAATGTCACCTCTTGCTGCAGTGCGTCAGTATCTCTCCACTAACAGTGCAAAAAGCACCTTCCTGCGTAATTCCGGGTTGGTTGTCAAGGTAACCTCGTCCAAATCGCCTACTGAACAAAATCTTCCTGCTAGACAGAGTGATATATCTGTGCTCCAGACACAAGTCCAATCCCTAATGGACGTTGTTTCGGAAACAAGAATAGTGGTTGAGAAATGTCGTCAAGATATGAAAGGTTTTGAAACCATACTATCAGACATTCGCTTCGTTGTTGAAGAGCAATGGCGGAAAAAGGTGGAGATCGTGCTTCTCCATCAGATTCTACAGCCTGAAACATTAGCACTCAGGTCAAATGATCTGTGCTTCTATACATCTGATGGTGCTTTTATCTGGATGGACTGTAAACTTTATGCCAACAGGCCTTTTGTTGTATGATTGGAATTTATTTTGTTGTGATACAACATTTATGATGCTGCCACAGGCTGCAGTAATTATGACGCTATTTTTGTATAGTGTAGGTTTATCTTAGTAATGTATTCGGACGAAAGCTTCGTAGGAGCCCAACATGCCAACATTCATCGGGCCCATTCCAATTGGGCTAAAAATGATTACGGGCCGAAATTGGCATGTAGCCCACTAAAAATATATCGGCTTATATTAGCATAAGCTTTCAAATTTTTCTGATAGGCCTGTGCCCATAGTGGGCCTTTAACAGGCCTAAACATAATTTGGGCCCTCAGTAAAAGTAGGCCGTTTATAGGTGTAAATATGTCGAGCCCATAAAAAACATGGGCCTTTAATAGACCGAAAGTGAGATTGGGCCCTGATTGTGCCAAATAACCCACTGGACTTAGCAGGCCGAAATGGTGGCCCATTTACGATGCGGATATTTGACAAGCCGAAATTCGGACGGGCCGTAAATGCCCGACCTAATACACGGGCCTTTAACAGGCCGGAACTTCGGTCGGGCTAGATTATCGTCATTTTTATATGGGCCGTTAATGGGCCCGATATGACGTTGGGCCACATATGGCCCATGGTTTACGTGCGGCGTTAACGGGCCGAAAATGACAACAGGCCGAAAGTGGGCCAAATCTGTAGTGGGCCTCTAACAGGCCGAATGACAGACATGGCCGAATATGACCCAAATCCTTCACGGTCGTTTATGGGCCGAAAGTTTTGATGGCCTGTAAATGGGCCCAAATGAAGCCGGACCTTTAACAGGCCGAAAATACAGCGGGCCGTAATTCGGCCCAATTACTTAGCAGGCTGTTAACGGGCCAGAAGTGACCATGGGCCGCATTGATGACAAGTTTAGACTAGGCTGTTGACGGGCCGATTTGACAGAGAATGTTGGGCCTTTAGCTGGGTCGTCCCATTATGGTCTGCAGAATCTTGTGGGCCTTTAGCTGGGCCGGCCCATTGTGGTCCGCAAAATCTTGTGGGCGTTTAGCTGGGCCGTCCCATTATGGTCCATTAAATTTTGTGGACCTTTAGCTGGGCCAGCCCATTATGGTCCGCTAAATCTTATGGGCCTTCGGTTGGGCCGGCCCATTTAAAATTTGTGGGCCACTTTTGGGCCGGTCCACGTGCCAACATATCATAGGCCCATCTCGACCGTTGGATGAGTGACACCTGTGCCAACGCGGAGCTGACATGTGGATTCGTCAGCCAATGAGAATTTTACACGTGGAAAATTGGCATTGGTCGTGGCTGTTAACGGGTTATTGGATCCAAAATCCGACTCGATAGCTTAATGGCATTCCGTTACGGTGGATGCCACGTGTCGGTCAACCTTGACGAAAGCACTTCTGTGATGCGCGATTTATCATCATGGAAGTGGACACTTCCGTGATGATAATTTTGGTAATGTCATGGAACACTTCTACGACAGCACAGGTTTGACTATCTTGATTCTGTCATAAATTTGTCATGGATGTACATGCATGATAAAAAACGGGACCTACTGTGACAAAAACATATCATCACGGAAGTGTATTTTTTTGTAGTGTCCTACTGCTGCTATATGATGAATTGCTATGAGCTGCTACTGGTATATGATGAATTGCACACTATTTCTTCTGTATGATGAGTTGCTATGAGCTGCTGCTGATATATGATGCTTTCAGGTGGTGCTGCTATATGATAATAACCAGCCACTTGGACCATCGAATTTCAATAAATAATTGTTCTTCATTTAAATGTGGGTCATGCGTTCTTTGATTAAATAGGCAATGGGATATCTATGGAAAAACTTGACCAAAGTAGATTGTGCCAAGTAGATGGTATCTTTGTATTTGCATTTTGAGAAAATAGTGATGGTCTGTTTTCCTATCATATTAATTACTGCACTGGGTTCAATTTGTGATGTTTGCAAGTCAAATTAATTTTCATATGTGCAGCAAAATGAAAAAATATAATGCAATCTAGACTTTTCATTGATCATACCAAAGATAAGCTGAAAACGCAATGAAAAGAACTGGTTAGCTTATTACATGGAGCTTATATTAGCATGTGCTTATTTTCTTAGGATAACTCACAATAACTGTCCCTGAGAAACTTGGCCAATAGAACTGACACACAAATAACATGTCACGATGATTGCAATGGAGGAGTAACGTACCATAGCACATTGTATAGGCTCACCGCTGCCTCTCCTTTTTTGTGCGATGTTCCATGAAATTGCCACATACATCTTGTACTTTTTCATTGTGTAACCCTATCTGCAAGTTGACACAGCTAATTTCAAACATCTCTACATGATACTACATTGCATATCCCTTGCGCATATTTAAACCACGAATTAACGATTGTGTGCGTAGCATAAACTAGCCATGACTCTGTGTGCTGGACTAGCAGGCACTCTAAGGGAGCCTAATGTACTGCACTGGAATTCCTACATGCCACCTCTGATTTTGTGTAATGTACTGCCTCTGTTCCTAAATATATGTCTTTGTAGAGATTCCAGTATGGACCACAGACAGATGTATATAGATGCATTTTCGAGTGTAGATTCACTCATATTGCTCCGTATGTAGCCTATAGTGGAATCTCTAGAAAGACTTATATTTAGGAACGGAGGTATGAAGTAGTATCATGTATGACATCTACAAATCTAATTTAGCAGCTAGTAGTAGAATCATTGTCTGCACAAAGGATTACTGGTCGAAAATCCTAGCAAAGCACGCAGGCAGGCACAGAACAATACAAGAGAGAGACGCACTTACAAGATAATAGCAATGCCTCAGTCCAGGATCTTGGTTGGCCAAGCTGTTAGATCCAGAAGAAACATCATCCTTGTAGTTTTTGCCAGCTGCATAATAGGTAATAGCGACCTGTTAGTATATTTGAAGTACAACGGGCAGGTGATGCTGGACGGGTCTAAAGGTGAAAAGTACCTAGGTCGTGGCGGGTGCTTGGAATCTCTCTAGACGGTGGGAATCAGGTTAGAAACGTCAAGGGTGATGACGCTGCGCTGGCTGTCAGGGTCTGGTAAGGAGATCCAGTATGGTGGACTACGGTGTGGGCGAAGCGGATCTATGTGTTGGGGAATGTTGCAGAAAACAAAAAAAATTCTATGGTTTCACCAAGATCAATCTATGAGTTCATATAGCAACGAGAGAGAGGAGTGCATCTACATGCCCTTGTAGATCGAGCGGAAACGTTCAAGAGAACGGGGTTGAGGGAGTCGTACTCGTCGTGATCCAAATCACTGGAGATCCTAGCGCCGAACGGACGGCACCTCTGCGTTCAACACATGTATGGTCAGGGAGACGTCTCCTCCTCCTTGATCCAGCAAGGGGGAAGGAGAGGTTGATGAAGATCCAGCAGCACGACGGCGTGGTGGTGGATGCAGCAGGGATCCCGGCAGGGCTTCGTCAAGCGTCTGCGGGAGGGAAAGGTGTAGCAAGGGGGAAGGGAGGCGCCAAGTGCAAGGGTGCGGCTGCCCTCCCTCCCCCCCTCTATAGTCCCCAGGGGGGCGCTGGCCCTAGGAGATGGGATCTCCTAGGGGGGCGGCGGCCAAGGGGGTGCCTTGCCCCCCAAGGCAAGTGGAGGCGCCCCCTCCCCTAGGATTCCCAACCCTAGGCGCAGGGGGGCCCAAGGGGGGCGCACCAGCCCACCAGGGTCTGGTTCCCATCCCACTTCAGCCCATGGGGCCCTCCGAGATAGGTGGCCCCACCCGATGGACCCCTCGGGACCCTTCCGGTGGTCCCGGTACAATACCGATGAACCCCGAAACTTTCCCGATGGCCGAAACTTGACTTCGCATATATAATTCTTTACCTCCGGACCATTCCGGAACTCCTCGTGACGTCCGAGATCTCATCCGGGACTCCGAAAAACTTTCGGTTTGCTGCATACTAATATCTCTACAACCCTAGCGTCACCGAACCTTAAGTGTGTAGACCCTACGGGTTCAGGAGACACGTAGACATGACCGAGACGGCTCTCCGGTCAATAACCAACAACGGGATCCGGATACCCATGTTGGCTCCCACATGCTCCTCGATGATCTCATCGGATGAACCACGATGTCGAGGATTCAAGCAACCCCGTATACAATTCCCTTTGTCAATCGGTATGTTACTTGCCCGAGACTCGATCGTCGGTATCCCAATACGTCGTTCAATCTCGTTACAGGCAAGTCGCTTTACTCGTACCGTAATGCATGATCCCGTGACTAGACACTTGGTCACTTTGAGCTCATTATGATGATGCATTACCAAGTGGGCCCAGAGATACCTCTCCGTCATACGGAGTGACAAATCCCAGTCTCGATCTGTGTCGACCCAACAGACATTTTCGGAGATACCCGTGGTATACCTTTATAGTCACCCAGTTACGTTGTGACGTTTGGTACACCCAAAGCACTCCTACGGTATCCGGGAGTTACACAATCTCATGGTCTAAGGAAAAGATACTTGACATTGGAAAAGCTCTAGCAAACGAACTACACGATCTTGTGCTATGCTTAGGATTGGGTCTTGTCCACCACATCATTCTCCTAATGATGTGATCCCATTATCAATGACATCCAATGTCCATAGTCAGGAAACCATGACTATCTGTTGATCAACGGGCTAGTCAACTAGAGGCTCACTAGGGACATGTTGTGGTCTATGTATTCACACATGTATTACGATTTCCGGATAACACAATTATAGCATGAATAAAAGACAATTATAATGAACAAGGAAATATAATAATAATCCTATTATTATTGCCTCTAGGGCATATTTCCAACAGTCTCCCACTTGCACTAGTGTCAATAATCTAGTTACATTGTGATGAATCGAACACCCATAGAGTTCTGGTGTTGATCATGTTTTGCTCGCGGAAGATGTTTAGTCAACGGGTCTGCGACATTCAGATCCGTATGCACTTTGCAAATATCTATGTCTCCATCTTGAACATTTTCACCGATGGAGTTGAAACGACGCTTGATGTGCCTGGTCTTCTTGTGAAACCTGGGCTCCTTGGCAAGGGCAATAGCTCTAGTGTTGTCACAGAAGAGAGTGACTGGCCCCGACGCATTGGGTATGACTCCTAGGTCGGTGATGAACTCCTTCACCCATATTGCTTGATGCGCTGCCTCTGAGGCTGCCATGTACTCCGCTTCACATGTAGATCCCGCCACGACGCTCTGCTTGCAACTGCACCAGCTTACTGCTCCACGATTCAACATATACACGTATCCGGTTTGTGACTTAGAGTCATCCAGATCTGTATCGAAGTTAGCACCAATGTAACCTTTTATGACGAGCTCTTTGTCACCTCCATAAACAAGAAACATATCCTTAGTCCTGTTCAGGTACTTCACGATATTCTTGACCGCTGTCCAGTGTTCCTTGCCGGGATTACTTTGGTACTTTCCACCAAACTTACGGCAAGGCTTACATCAGGTCTGGTACGCAGCATGGCATACATAATAGATCCTACGGCTGAGGCATAGGGGATGACACTCATCTCTTCTATATCTTCTGCCGTGGCCGGGCATTGAGCCGAGCTCAATCTCACACCTTGCAATACAGGCAAGAACCCTTTCTTGGACTGATCCATATTGAACTTCTTCAATATCTTATCAAGGTATGTGCTTTGTGAAAGACCTATGAGGCGTCTCGATCTATCCCTATAGATCTTGATGCCTAATATGTAAGCAGCTTCTCCAAGGTCCTTCATCGAAAAACACTTATTCAAGTAGGCCTTAATGCTGTCCAAAAGTTCTATATCATTTCCCATCAAAAGTATGTCATCTACATATAATATGAGAAATGCTACAGAGCTCCCACGCACTTTCTTGTAAATGCAGGCTTCTCCATAAGTCTGCATAAACCCAAACACTTTGATCATCTCATCAAAGCGAATGTTCCAACTCCGAGATGCTTGCACCAGCCCATAAATGGATCGCTGGAGCTTGCATACCTTGTTAGCATTCTTAGGATCGACAAAACCTTCCGGTTGCATCATATATAGGTCTTCCTTAAGATAGCCGTTAAGGAATGCTGTTTTGATGTCCATCTGCCATATCTCATAATCATAGTATGTGGCAATTGCTAACATGGTTCGGACGGACTTCAGCTTCGCTACGGGAGAGAAAGTCTTATCATAGTCAACCCCTTGAACTTGCCGATAACCCTTAGCGACAAGTCGAGCTTTATAGATGGTAACATTACCATCCATGTCCGTCTTCTTATTAAAGATCCATTTGTTTTCTATCGCTCGCCGATCATCGGGCAAGTCTGTCAAAGTCCATACTTTGTTTTCATACATGGATTCTATCTCAGATTGAATGGCTTCAAGCCATTTGTTGGAATCTAGGCCCGCCATTGCTTCTTCATAGTTCGAAGGTTCACCGTTGTCTAACAACATGATTTCCAGGACAGGGTTGCCATACCACTCTGGTGTGGAATGTGTCCTTGTGGACCTACGAAGTTCAGTAGCAACTTGATCCGAAGTACCTTGATCATCATCATTAATTTCCTCTCCAGTCGGTGTAGGCACCACAGGAACATTTTCCTGAGCTGCACTACTTTCCGGTTCAAGAGGTAGTACTTCATCGAGTTCTACTTTCCTCCCACTTACTCCTTTCAAGAGAAACTCTTTTTCCAGAAAGGATCCGTTCTTGGCAACAAAGATCTTGCCTTCGGATCTAAGGTAGAAGGTATACCCAATGGTTTCCTTAGGGTATCCTATGAAGACGCATTTTTCTGACTTGGGTTCGATCTTTTTAGGTTGAAGTTTCTTGACATAAGCATCGCATCCCCAAACTTTTAGAAACGATAGCTTAGGTTTCTTCCCAAACCATAATTCATACGGTGTCGTCTCAACGGATTTAGACGGATCCCTATTTAAAGTGAATGTAGCTGTCTCTAGAGCGTATCCCCAAAATGATAGCGGTAAATCGGTAAGAGACATCATAGATCGCACCATATCCAATAGAGTGCGATTACGACGTTCGGACACACTGTTACGCTGAGGTGTTCCAGGCGGCGTGAGTTATGAAACGATTCCACATTTCCTTAAGTGCATACCAAATTTGTGACTTAAATATTCTCCTCCACGATCTGATCGTAAGAACTTTATCTTTCGGTCACGTTGATTCTCTACCTCATTTTGAAATTCCTTGAACTTTTCAAAGGTCTCAGACTTGTGTTTCATCAAGTAGACATACCCATATCTACTTAAGTCATCAGTGAGAGTGAGAACATAACGATATCCTCCGCGAGCCTCAACGCTCATTGGACCGCACACATCAGTATGTATGATTCCCAATAAGTTGGTTGCTCGCTCCATTGTTCTGGAGAACGGAGTCTTGGTCATTTTGCCCATAAGGCATGGTTCGCATGGGTCAAATGATTCATAATCGAGAGACTCTAAAAGTCCATCAGCATGGAGCTTCTTCATGCGCCTGACACCAATGTGACCAAGGCGGCAGTGCCACAAGTATGTGGGACTATCGTTATCAACTTTACATCTTTTGGTATTCACACTATGAATATGTGTAACATCACGTTCGAGATTCATTAATAATAAACCATTGACCATCGGGGCATGACCACAAAACATATCTCTCATATAAATAGAACAACCATTATTCTCGGATTTAAATGAGTAGCCATCTCGTATTAAACGAGATCCAGATACAATGTTCATGCTCAAAGCTGGCACTAAATAACAATTATTGAGGTTTAAAACTAATCATGTAGGTAAATGTAGAGGTAGCGTGCCGACGGTGATCACATCGACTCTAGAACCATTCCCGACGCGCATCGTCATCTCGTCCTTCACCAGTCTCCGCTTATTCCGCAGCTCCTGCTTTGAGTTACAAATATGAGCAACGACACCGGTATCAAATACCTAGGAGCTACTACGAGCACTGGTAAGGTACACATCAATTACATGTATATTACATATACCTTTAGTGTTGCCGGCCTTCTTGTTCGCTAAGTATTTGGGGCAGTTCCGCTTCCAGTGTCCCTTCCCTTTGCAATAAAAGCACTCAGTCTCAGGCTTGGGTCCATTCTTTGACTTCTTCCCGGCAACTAGCTTACTGGGCGCGGCAACATCCTTGCCGACCTTCTTGAAGTTCTTCTTACCCTTGCCTTTCTTGAACTTAGTGATTTTATTGACCATCAACACTTGATGTTCCTTTTTGATTTCTACCACTGCTGACTTCAGCATTGAAAATACTTCAGGAATAGTTTTCACCATCCCCTGCATATTGTAGTTCATCACAAAGCTCTTGTAGCTCGGTGGGAGCGACTGAAGGATTCTGTCAATGACTTCCTCGTCCGGGTCCAGCTGGGACAGGAGGTTGTGCAACCCAGACATTTTGAGTATGTGCTCACTGACAGAACTATTTTCCTCCATCTTACAACTATAGAACTTGTCAGAGACTTCATATCTCTCGACCCGGGCATGAGCTTGGAAAACCATTTTCAGCTCCTCAAACATCGCATATGCTCTGTGTTGCTCAAAACGCTTTTGGAGCCCCGGTTCTAGGCTGTAAAGCATGACGCACTGAACGAGGGAGTAATAATCAGCATATGACTGCCAAGCGTTCATAACGTCTTGGTTCTCTGGGATGGGTGCTTCACCTAGCGGTCCTTCTAGGAAATATGCTTTCTTGGCATCTATGAGGATGATCCTCAGGTTCCGGACCCAGTCCGTATAGTTGCTGCCATCATCTTTCAACTTGGTTTTCTCTAGGAACGCATTGAAGTTCATGTTGACATGAGCGTTGGCCATTTGATGTACAAGACATTTTTGTAAAGATTTTAGACTAAGTTCATGATAATTAAGTGTTGGGGAACGTAGTAATTTCAAAAAAAAATCCTACGCACACGCAAGATCATGGTGATGGCATAGCAACGAGAGGGGAGAGTATTGTCTACGTACCCTCGTAGACCGTTAAGTGGAAGCGTTATGACAACGCGGTTGATGTAGTCGTGCGTCTTCACGAATCGACCGATCCGAGCACCGAACGTACGGCACCTCCGTGTTCAGCACACGTTCAGCTCAATGACGTTCCCCGGGCTCCAATCCAGCTAAGCGTCGGGGATGAGTTCCGTCAGCACGACGGCGTGGTGACGATGATGATGTTCTACCGGCGCCGGGCTTTGCCTAAACTCTGCGATGATATGACCGAGGTGGAATATGATGGAGGGGGGCACCGCACACGGCTAAGGAACGATCCGTAGATCAACTTGTGTGTCCATGGGGTGCCCCCTGCCCCCGTATATAAAGGAGTGGAGGAGGGGAGGGCCGGCCCTCTCTGTGGCGCGCCCTAGGGGAGTCCTACTCCCACCGGGAGTAGGATTCCCCCTTTCCTAGTCCAACTAGGTGTCCTTCCAAGTAGTAGGAGTAGGAGACAAGGAAGGGGAAGAGGGAAGAGAAGGAAGGAGGGGGCGCCGCCCCTCCCCCTAGTCTAATTCGGACTAGTCAATGGGGGGCGCGTGGCCTGCCTCTCCCTCTCCCCTAAAGCCCAATAAGGCCCATATACTTTTCCCCCCGTATTCCCGTAACACCCCGGTACTCCGAAAAATACCCGAATCACTCGGAACCTTTCCGAACTCCGAATATAGTCGTCCAATATATCGATCTTGATGTCTCGACCATTTCGAGACTCCTCGTCATGTCCCCAATCTCATCCGGGACTTCGAACTCCTTCGGTACATCAAAACTTATAAACTCATAATATAACTGCCATCGTAACGTTATGCGTGCGGACCCTACGGGTTCAAGAACTATGTAGACATGACCTAGAACTATTCTCGGTCAATAACCAATAGTGGAACCTGGATGCCCATATTGGTTCCTACATATTCTACGAAGATCTTTATCGGTCAAACCGCATAACAACATACGTTGTTCCCTTTGTCATCGGTATGTTACTTGCCCGAGATTTGATCGTCGGTATCCAATACCTAGTTCAATCTCTTTACCGACAAGTCTCTTTAGTCATTCCGTAATGCATCATTCCGTAACCAACTCATTTGGTCACATTGCTTGCAAGGCTTATAAAGATGTGCATTACCGAGAGGGCCCAGAGATACCTCTCCGACAATCGGAGTGACAAAACCTAATCTCAAAATACGCCAACCCAACATGTACCTTCGGAGACACCTGTAGAGCACCTTTATAATCACCCAGTTACGTTGTGACGTTTGGTAGAACACAAAGTGTTCCTCCGGTAAACGGGAGTTGCATAATCTCATAGTTGTAGGAACTTTGTATAAGTCATGAAGAAAGCAATAGCAACATACTAAATGATCAAGTGCTAGGCTAACGGAATGGGTCAAGTCAATCACATCATTCTCCAAATGATGTGATCCCGTTAATAAAATGACAACCCATGTCTATGGTTAGGAAACATAACCATCTTTGATTAATGAGCTAGTCAAGTAGAGGCATACTAGTGACATTATGTTTGTCTATGTATTCACACATGTATTATATTTCTGGTTAATACAATTCTAGCATGAATAATAAACATTTATCATGAAATAAGGAAATAAATAATAACTTTATTATTGCCTCTAGGGCATATTTCCTTCAGTCTCCCACTTGCACTAGAGCCAATAATCTAGTTCACATCGCTATGTGATTTGACACCAATATTCACATCTGCATGTGATTAATACCCATAGTTCACATCATCATGTGATCAATACCCAAAGGGTTTACTAGAGTCAATAATCTAGTTCACATCGCTATGTGATTAACACCCAAAGCGTTTACTAGAGTCAATCTAGTTCACATCGCTATGTGATTTACACCCAAAAGAGCACTAAGGTATGATCATGTTTTGCTCGTGAGAGAAGCTTAGTCAACGGGTCTGTCATATTTAGAGCCGTATGTATTTCGCGAATATTCTATGTCCACAATGCTCTGCATGGAGCTACTCTAGCTAATTGCTCCCACTTTCAATATGCATCCAGATTGAGACTTAGAGTCATCTGGATTGGTGTAAAAGCTTGCATCGTTGTAACTTTTACGACGGGCTCTTTTATCACCTCCATAATCGAGAAACGTCTCCTTAGTCCTCACTAAGGATATTCTTGACCCATGTCGAGTGATCTACTTATTAGATCAAAATTGCATTCCTTTGCCAAACACAGAGCAAGGTATACAATAGGTCTGGTTCACGGCATAGCATACTTTATAGAACCTATGACTGAGGCATAGGGAATGACTTTTCATTCTCTTTCTATTTTCTGCAATGGTCGGGTCTTGAGTCTTACTCAACTTCACACCTTGTAACACAGGCAAGAACTCCTTCTTTGACTGTTCCATTTTGAACTATTTCAAAAATTTATCAAGGTATGTACTCATTGAAAAATCTTATCAAGCGTCTTGATCTATCTATATAGATCTTGATGCTCAATGTGTAAGCATCTTCACCGAGGTCTTGCTTTGAAAAACTCTTATTCAAGTATCCTTTCATGCTATCCAGAATTTCCATATCATTTCCAATTAACAATATGTCATCCACATATAATATTAGAAATGCTACAGAGCTCCCACTCACTTTCTTGTAAATACAGGCTTCTTCAAAAGTCTGTATAAAACCATATGCTTTGATCAACTCATCAAAGCGTATATTCCAACTCCGAGATGCTTGCACTAGTCCATTGATGGATTGCTGGAGCTTGCACACTTTGTTAGCATCTTTAGGATTGACAAAAACTTTCTTGTTGCATCATATACAACTCTTCTTTAATAAAACCATTAAGGAATGCAGTTTTGTTTATCCATTTGCCAGATTTCATAAAATGCGGCAATTGCTAACATGATTCACACAGACTTAAGCATAGATACGAGTGAAAAACTCTTATCATAGTCAACATCTTGAACTTGTCGAAAACCTTTTGCGACAATTCTAGCTTTGTAGGTAGTAACACTATCAGTGTCCGTCTTCCTCTTGAAGATCCATTTAATCTCAATGTCTCGCTGATCATTGGGCAAGTCAATCAAAGTCCATACTTTGTTTTCATACATGGATCTTATCTCAGATATCATAGCCTCAAGCCATTTTGCGGAATCTGGGCTCACCATCGCTTCTTCATAGTTCATAGGTTCGTCATGGTCCAGTAACATAACTTCCAGAATAGGATTACCGTACCACTCTGGTGCGTATCTTACTCTGTAAGACCTACGAGGTTCTGTAGTAACTTAATCTGAAGTTTCATGATCATCATCATTAACTTCCTCACTAATTGGTGTAGTAGTCACAGGAACAGATTTCTGTGATGAACTAATTTCCAATAAGGGAGCAGGTACAGTTACCTCATCAAGTTCTACTTTCCTCCCACTCACTTCTTTCGAGAGAAACTTCTTCTCTAGAAAGGATCCATTCTTGGCAACGAATAACTTGCCTTCGGATCTGTGATAGAAGGTGTACCCAACAGTTTCCTTTGGGTATTCTATGAAGACGCACTTCTCCGATTTGGGTTCGAGCTTATTAGGTTGAAAACCTTTTTCATATAAGCATCGCAACTCCAAACTTTAAGAAACGACAGCTTAGGTTTACTGCTAAACCATAGTTCATACGGTGTCGTCTCAACGGATTTAGATGGTGCCCTATTAAACGTGAATGCAGCTATCTCTAATGCATAACCCCAAAATGATAGTGGTAAACCGATAAGAGACATCATAGATCGCACCATATCTAGTAAAGTACGATTACGATGTTCGGACACACCATTACATTGTGGTGTTCCAGGTGGCGTGAGTTGCGAAACTATTTCACATTGTTTCAAATGAAGACCAAACTCGTAACTCAAATATTCGTCTCCACGATCAGATTGTAGAAACTTTATTTTCTTGTTATGATGATTTTCCACTTCTCTCTGAAATTCTTTGAACCTTTCAACTATTTCAGACTTATGTTTCATCAAGTAGATATACTCATATCAGCTCAAATCATCTTGTGAAGGTCAGAAAATAACGATACTGGCCACGAGCATCAACACTCATTGGATCGCATACATCGGTATGTCTTATTTCCAATAAGTTAGTAGCTTGTTCCATTGTTCCGGAGAACGGAGTTTTAGTCATCTTGCCCAAAAGGCACGGTTCGCAAGCATCAAATGATTCATAACCAAGTGATTCCGATAATCCATCTTTATGGAATTTCTTCATGCGCTTTACACCGATATGACACAAATGGCAGTGCCACAAATAAGTTGCACTATCATTATTAACTTTTCATCTTTTTGGCATCAATATTATGAATTGTATCACTACGATCGAGATCCAACAAACTATGTTCATTGGGTGTATGACCATCGAAGGTCCTATTCATGTAAACAGAATAACAATTTATTCTCTAACTTTAAATGAATAACTGTATCGCAATAAACATGATCAAATCATATTCATGCTCAACGCAAACGCCAAATAACATTTATTTAGGTTTAACACTAATCTCGAAAGTATAGGGAGTGTGCGATGATGATCATATCAATCTTGGAACTACTTCCAACACTCATCATCACTTCACCCTCAACTAGTCTATGTTTATCCTGTAACTCCTGTTTCGAGTTACTAATATTAGCAACCGAACAAGTATCAAATACTCAGGGGCTACTATAAGCACTAGTAAGGCATACATCAATAACCTGTATATCAAATATACCCTTGTTCACTTTGCCATCCTTCTTATCCACCAAATATTCAGGGCATTTCCGCTTCCAGTGACCATTTCCTTTGCAGTGTAAGCACTCAGTTTCAGGCTTTGGTCCAGCTTTGGTCTTCTTCATGGGAGTGACAACTTGTTTGCCATTCTACTTGAAGTTTCCCTTTCTTTCCCTTTGCCCTTTTCTTGAAACTAGTGGTCTTGTCAATCATCAACACTTGATGGTCTTTCTTGATTTCTACCTTCGTTGATTTCAACATCACGAAGAGCTCGGGAATCGTTTTCGTCATCCCTTGCATACTATAGTTCATCTCGAAGTTCTAGTAACTTAGTGATGGTGACTAGAGAATTTTGTCAATCACTATCTTATCTGGAAGATTAACTCCCACTTGATTCAAGCGATTGAAGTATCCAGACAATCTGAGCACATGCTCACTAGTTGAGCGATTCTCCTCCATCTTTTAGCTATAGAACTTGTTGGAGACTTCATATCTCTCAACTCGGGTATTTGCTTGAAATATTAACTTCAATTCCTGGAACATCTCATATGGTCCATGATGTTCAAAACATCTTTGAAGTCCCGATTCTAAGCCATAAAGCATGGTGCACAAAACTATCAAGTAGTCATCATATTGAGCTAGCCAAACATTCATAACGTCTGCATCTGCTCCTGCAATAGGTCTGTCACCTAGTGGTGCATTAAGGACATAATTCTTCTGTGCAGCAATGAGGATAAACCTCAGATCACGGATCCAATCCGCATCATTGCTACTAACATTTTTAGCACAATTTTCTCTAGGAACATATCAAAATAAACATATGAAAGCAACAACGCAAGCTATTAATCTTACAACATAATTTGCAAAATACTACCAGGACTAAGTTCATGATAAATTTAAGTTCAATTAATCATATTACTTAAGAACTCCCACTTAGACAGACATCTCTCTAGTCATCTAAGTGATCACGTGATCCAAATCAACTAAACCATGTCCGATCATCACGTGAGATGGAGTAGTTTTCAATGGTGAACATCACTATGTTGATCATATCTACTATATGATTCACGCTCGACCTTTCGGTCTCCGTGTTCCGAGGCCATATCTATATATGCTAGGCTCGTCAAGTTTAACCCGAGTATTCTGCGTGTGCAACTGTTTTGCACCCGTTGTATTTGAACATAGAGCCTATCACACCCGATCATCACGTGGTGTCTCAGCACGAAGAACTTTCGCAACGGTGCATACTTAGGGAGAACACTTCTTGATAATTAGTGAGAGATCATCTTAAAATGCTACCGTCAATCAAAGCAAGATAAGATGCATAAAGGATAAATATCACATGCAATCAATATAAGTGATATGATATGGCCATCATCATCTTGTGCTTGTGATCTCCATCTTCGAAGCACCGTCGTGATCACCATCGTCACCGGCGCGACACCTTGATCTCCATCGTAGCATCGTTGTCGTTACGCCATCTATTGCTTCTACGACTATCGCTACCGCTTAGTGATAAAGTAAAGCAATTACAGGGCGTTTGCATTTCATACAATAAAGCGACAACCATATGGCTCCTGCCAGTTGCCGATAACTTCGGTTACAAAACATGATCATCTCATACAATAAAATATAGCATCACGTCTTGACCATATCACATCACAACATGCCCTGCAAAAACAAGTTAAACGTCCTCTACTCTGTTGTTGCAAATTTTACGTGGCTGCTACGGGCTTAGCAAGAACCGTTCTTACCTACGCATCAAAACCACAATGATAGTTTGTCAAGTTGGTGTTGTTTTAACCTTCGCAAGGACCGGGCGTAGCCACACTTGGTTCAACTAAAGTTGGAGAAACTGACACCCGCTAGTCACCTGTGTGCAAAGCACGGCTGTAAAACCAGTCTCGCGTAAGCATACGCGTAATGTCGGTCCGGGCCGCTTCATCCAAGAATACCGCCGAACCAAAGTATGACATGCTGTTAAGAAGTATGACTTGTATCGCCCACAACTCACTTGTGTTCTACTCGTGCATATAACATCAACGCATAAAACATAGGCTCGGATGCCACTGTTGGGGAACGTAGTAATTTCAAAAAAAAAATCCTACGCACACGCAAGATCATGGTGATGGCATAGCAACGAGAGGGGAGAGTATTGTCTACATACCCTCGTAGACCGTTAAGCGGAAGCGTTATGACAACGCGGTTGATGTAGTCGTGCGTCTTCAGGAATCGACCGATCCAAGCACCGAACGTACGGCACCTCCGTGTTCAGCACACGTTCAGCTCGATGATGTTCCCCGGGCTCCAATCCAGCTAAGCGTCGGGGATGAGTTCCGTCAGCATGACGGCGTGGTGACAATGATGATGTTCTACCGGCGTAGGGCTTCGCCTAAACTCTGCGATGATATGACCGAGGTGGAATATGGTGGAGGGGGGCACCGCACACGGCTAAGGAACGATCCGTAGATCAACTTGTGTGTCCATGGGGTGCCCCCTGCCCCCGTATATAAACGAGTGGAGGAGGGGAGGGCCGGCCCTCTCTATGGCGCGCCATAGGGGAGTCCTACTCCCACCGGGAGTAGGATTCCCCCTTTCCTAGTCCAACTAGGTGTCCTTCCAAGTAGTAGGAGTAGGAGACAAGGAAGGGGAAGAGGGAAGAGAAGGAAGGAGGGGGCGCCGCCCCTCCCCCTAGTCCAATTCGGACTAGTCAATGGGGGGGGGCGCGCGGCCTGCCTCTCCCTCTCCCCTAAAGCCCAATAAGGCCCATATACTTTTTTCCCCGTATTCCCGTAACTCCCCGGTACTCCGAAAAATACCCGAATCACTCGGAACCTTTCCGAACTCCGAATATAGTCGTCCAATATATCGATCTTTACTTCTCGACCATTTCGAGACTCCTCGTCATGTCCCCAATCTCATCCGGGACTCCGAACTCCTTCGGTACATCAAAACTTATAAACTCATAATATAACTGTCATCGTAATGTTAAGCGTGCGGACCCTACGGGTTCGAGAACTATGTAGACATGACCTAGAACTATTCTCGGTCAATAACCAATAGCGGAACCTGGATGCCCATATTGGTTCCTACATATTCTACGAAGATCTTTATCGGTCAAACCGCATAACAACATACGTTGTTCCCTTTGTCATCGGTATGTTACTTGCCCGAGATTTGATCGTCGGTATCCAATACCTAGTTCAATCTCGTTACCGGCAAGTCTCTTTACTCATTCCGTAATGCATCATTCTGTAACCAACTCATTTGGTCACATTGCTTGCAAGGCTTATAAAGATGTGCATTACCGAGAGGGCCCAGACATACCTCTCCGACAATCGGAGTGACAAAACCTAATCTCGAAATACGCCAACCCAACATGTACCTTCGGAGACACCTGTAGAGCACCTTTATAATCACCCAGTTACGTTGTGAAGTTTGGTAGCACACAAAGTGTTCCTCCGGTAAACGGAAGTTGTATAATCTCATAGTTGTAGGAACTTTGTATAAGTCATGAAGAAAGCAATAGCAACATACTAAACGATCAAGTGCTAGGCTAACGGAATGGGTCAAGTCAATCACATCATTCTCCAAATGATGGGATCCCGTTAATCAAATGAAAACCCATGTCTATGGTTAGGAAACATAACCATCTTTGATTAATGAGCTAGTCAAGTAGAGGCATACTAGTGACATTATGTTTGTCTATGTATTCACACATGTATTATGTTTCCGGTTAATACAATTCTAGCATGAATAACAAACATTTATCATGAAATAAGGAAATAAATAATAACTTTATTATTGCCTCAAGGGCATATTTCCTTCATTAAGTTCATCTAATCAAATTATTTAATGAACTCACACTCAGAATAGACATCACTCTAGTCATCTAAGTGTTACATGATCCGAGTCGACTAGGCCGTGTCCGATCATCACGTGAGACGGACTAGTCATCATCGGTGAACATCTCCATGTTGATTGTATCTTCCATACGACTCATGTTCGGCCTTTCGGTCTCTGTGTTCTGAGGCCATGTGTGTACATGCTAGGCTCGTCAAGTTAACCTAAGTGTTTTGCATGTGTAAATCTGTCTTACACCCGTTGTATGTGAACGTTAGAATCTATCACACTCGATCATCACGTGGTGCTTCGAAACAACAAACTGTCGCAATGGCGCACAGTTAGGGGGAACACATTCTTGAAATTATTATGAGGGATCATCTTATTTACTATCGTCGTTCTAAGTAAACAAGATGCAAAAACATGATAAACATCACATGCAATCAAATAGTAGTGACATGATATGGCCAATATCATATAGCTCCTTTGATCTCCATCTTCGGGGCTCCATGATCATCTTCGTCACCGGCATGACACCATGATCTCCATCATCATGATCTCCATCATTGTGTCTCCATGAAGTTGCTCGCCAACTATTACTTCTACTACTATGGCTAACAGTTTAGCAATAAAGTAAAGTAATTACATGGCGTTAAATCATTGACACGCAGGTCATACAATAATTAAGACAACTCCTATGGCTCCTTCCGGTTGTCATACTCATCGACATGCAAGTCGTGATTAGTATTACATGAACATGATCTCATACATCACATATATATCATTCATCACAACTTTTGGCCATATCACATCACAAAGCAATTGCTGCAAAAACAAGTTAGATGTCCTCTAATTGTTGTTGCACCTTTTACGTGGCTGCAATAGGGTTCTAGCAAGAACGTTTTCTTACCTACGAAAAAAGCCACAACGTGATTTGTCAACTTCTATTTACCCTTCATAAGGACCCTTTTCATCAAATCTGCTCCAACTAAAGTGGGAGAGACAGACACCCGCTAGCCACATTATGCAACTAGTGCATGTCAGTCGGTGGAACCTGTCTCACGTAAGCGTACGTGTAAGGTCGGTCCGGGCCGCTTCATCCCACAATACCGCTGAAGCAAAATAAGACTAGTAGTGGCAAGAAAGTTGACAACATCTACGCCCAAAACAGATTTGTGTTCTACTCATGCAAAGAGAACTACGCATAGACCTAGCTCATGATGCCACTATTGGGGAACGTTGTAGAAAATAAAAAAAAAATCTACGGTTTCACCAAGATCAATCTATGAGTTCATATAGCAACGAGAGAGAGGAGTGCATCTACATACCCTTGTAGATCGAGCAGAAGCGTTCAAGAGAACGGGGTTGAGGGAGTCATACTCGTCGTGATCCAAATCACCGGAGATCCTAGCGCCGAACGGACGGCACCTCCGCGTTCAACACACGTATGGTCAGGGAGACGTCTCCTCCTTCTTGATCCAGCAAGGGGGAAGGAGAGGTTGATGAAGATCCAGCAGCACGACGGCATGGTGGTGGATGCAGCAGGGATCCCGGCAGGGCTTCGCCAAGCGTTTGCGGGAGGGAGAGGTGTAGCAAGGGGGAAGGGAGGTGCCAAGTGCAATGGTGCGGCTGCCGTCCCTCCCCCCTCTACATATAGGGCCCCCAGGGGGGCGCCGGCCCTAGGAGATGGGATCTCCTAGGGGGGCGGCGGCCAAGGGGGTGCCTTGCCCCCCAAGGCAAGTGGAGGCGCCCCCTCCCCTAGGGTTCCCAACCCTAGGCGCAGGGGGGCCCAAGGGGGGCACACCAGCCCACCAGGGGCTGGTTCCCCTCCCACTTCAGCCCATGGGGCCCTCCGGGATAGGTGGCCCCACCCGGTGGACCCCTCGGGACCCTTCCGGTGGTCCCGGTACAATACCGATGAACCCCGAAACTTTCCCGATGGCTGAAACTCGACTTCCCATATATAATTCTTTACCTCCGGACCATTCCGGAACTCCTCGTGACATCTGAGATCTCATCTGGGACTCCGAACAACTTTCGGTTTGCTGCATACTAATATCTCTACAACCCTAGCATCACCGAACCTTAAGTGTGTAGACCCTACGGGTTCGGGAGACACGTAGACATGACCGAGACGGCTCTCCGGTCAATAACCAATAGCGGGATCTGGCTACCCATGTTGGCTCCCACATGCTCCTCGATGATCTCATCGGATGAACCACGATGTCGAGGATTCAAGCAACCCCGTATACAATTCCCTTTGCACGTGACTCGATCGTCAGTATCCCAATACCTCATTCAATCTCGTTATCGGAAAGTCACTTTACTCATACCGTAATGCATGATGCCGTGACCAGACACTTGGTCACTTTGAGCTCATTATGATGATGCATTACCGAGTGGGCCCAGAGATACCTCTCTGTCATACGGAGTGACAAATCCCAGTCTCGGTCTGTGTCAACCCAACAAACACTTTCGGAGATACCCATAGTATACCTTTATAGTCACCCAGTTACGTTGTGACGTTTGGTACACCCAAAGTACTCCTACGGTATCCGGGAGTTACACGATCTCATGGTCTAAGGAAAAGATAATTGACATTGGAAAAGTTCTAGCAAACGAACTACAAAATCTTGTGCTATGCTTAGGATTGGGTCTTGTCCATCACATCATTCTCCTAATGATGTGATCCCGTTATCAATGACATCCAATGTCCATAGTCAGGAAACCATGACTATTTGTTGATCAACGGGCTAGTCAACTAGAGGCTCACTAGGGACATGTTGTGGTCTATGTATTCACACATGTATTACGATTTCCGGATAACACAATTATAGCATGAATAAAAGACAACTATCATGAACAAGGAAATAAAATAATAATCCTTTTATTATTGCCTCTAGGGCATATTTCCAACATTGTGGTCGTGGACGAGGGCGTAGGTGAAGCTGCTTCGGTGGTTGGGTTAAGGATGGCGTCGATGATGCGGATCTGCGGCCGTGGACGGGGCGTCAGAAGCTACTCCGGTGGTTGGGTTAAGGATGGTGTTGACGATGCGGATCTGTGGCCGTGGACGGGGCGTCAAAAGCTGCTCCGGTAGTTGGGTTAAGGATGGTGTCGACGATGCGGATCTGCGGCCGTGGACGGGGCGTCAGAAGCTACTCCGGTAGGTTGGATGAGGGTGCGAGGAAGCGGATCTGAGGCCGTGGACTTGTGAGTTGGCAAAGTGGCCTCGATAGGGTTGAGAATGGTATAGGCGAAGCTACTCCGGTAGGGTTGACGATAGTGTCGGCAAAGCGGCTCCGGTAGGGTAGAGGAAGGTGTCGGCGAAGAGGATCAGAAGCCGTCGACAGGGGCGTCGGTGGGGTGGCTCCGGGGGGTGTGGACGAAGTGTCTCCGGTGGGGAGTACGAGTGAGCCATTGCAGATGCGTGACGATGGACGAGAGTACTGGCAAAGCAGATCCAGCGCCGTGGACAAGGCCGACACTGAATGGGCTGTGGTACAGGGTGGATGAGCAGTCTACTTGTTTCCAGGGGAGGTGGGAGGGGTAGATGCGGCCGCAGAAGCAGATCCGGTGAGCTGTACGCCGCTGGCAGTGAATGGGCTACGGTACACCGGTGGATGAGCAGTCTAGGGTTTCGAGAGGGGAGGGGAGAAAGGTCGATGAAGTACGGACGGCGTGATGTAAGATGCTCTGGTGCTATGGAGTTAGTCGTAGCAGCCCTGACCTATTATGTAGATGAGGGCGGTATTGTAACTATTGGTCTCCGTGGACCAAGGACAAAAGGGGAATTTCGCATGCTAAAGACTAAGGTGGCGGAAATTTTAGAAGGAGGCGGGAGATTTTGCCGCCCGCGGGATCATTCATATCCAGTTTCAACTAAATTTGGACCGTGCTAGCGGGAATGTCATGCTAGACTGTGTACACGAGGCACGCGTCAGCAGTTAATAACTGATGTGAAGTCCACCCCAAAAAAAAGACAATAACTCAGGATGATGCGCCGACAACTTGGACGTTCACATGGGCACGGCCAATCGTACGGGTGTAGTGGCGCGTTCACAAAAAAGGGGGATCAAACGCTCAGCCTATGTATTTCTCGTGTAAATAGATAATTTAGTGCCATTGGTTATTTACTTTAAACCTAATGCATTGACGTGTTAGTGTAGAGGCGCACAAAAAGAAATGGATATTGTAGTCCGCTACTTAAAAGTGTTACCTCATATGATTACATAGCCTCCATTTCATAAATTGCGTACCCGTTGAATTCATATATGAATATTACATATATTACTTCAAAATAGAAACTTCAATCACCCAAGACTAATGAATTTGAATGCAAGAGTAACAATGGTGCATGTGCATGATAGCTACATTGGTTGTTTGAAGAAACATCACTGTAACTTTGGCATGCACAACTGAAAAGGTTTTATTTAAATAGAAAAAAATGTGATATGTGAGTGTCCAATCTTTATAGCGTTGAATCGATATTGTACCTTTCGCCACGATACGAAGTAGATATTGATTTATGTTCAAGCGATGCATGTCCATGATCGCTAGCTAGTGATACGTGAATGAATTGTGCAATCTCTCTCACACGCATACATATCTCATTTCCCTATGGGCATCGGAATCACACACGCGCGCTTCATGTATTTCTCTCCCTCCGTCAAGGTTAAATTCGTCTTTCTACCACGTCCTACAAGCCTCTCACACAGAAACACACACACTCTCTTTGTCTAACACGCCCACCCCTTTAATTCCGCCCACCCACAGCCACTAATGTCTCAAAGTATAATAATGTCTCTCACACATATGCCTAATGTTAACTCGAGTTCCGGAACCATATGAATACATACAATGGGATTCCAACAGAGCACCTTTTGTTTTGAGATTTCTCTCTCTCTCTCTCTCTCTCTCTCTCTCTCTCTCACACACACACACACACACACACACACACACACAAACACACACACATGCACGCACGTGCACATTGTTTTCTCACTTCGTTTTTTCCGGCACTTGCATGCACACCGTTTGTTTATCTTCGTGATGCTTTAAGTATGCCTCGCACAAATGCTATCTACCTATCCCTTAATATAGCTAGATATGTGTCACACAAACTCCTCCCTACTAGCAAGATGCACATGCGTTGCACGGAACATCAAGATGCATTTGTATGAGAAGTTTATCTTGTGGTAGAAAAGAATGAACGAGGGAATGCCTTATTTGCAAATGTGGAGAGGGGTGTGAGTATATTTTTGCAAAATGGCCATAGTTTCCTTCCTATCCATCGGATATAAATCGGATGGCCTATATGTTGGAAATATGCCCTAGAGGCAATAACAAATTAGTTATTATTATATTTCCTTGCTCATGATAATCGTTTATTATCCATGCTATAATTGTATTGATAGGAAACTCAGATACATGTGTGGATACATAGACAACACCATGTCCCTAGTAAGCCTCTAGTTGACTAGCTCATTGATCAATAGATGGTTACGGTTTCCTGACCATGGACATTGGATGTCGTTGATAACGGGATCACATCATTAGGAGAATAATGTGATGGACAAGACCCAATCCTAAGCCTAGCACTAAAGATCGTGTAGTTCGTATGCTAAAGCTTTTCTAATGTCAAGTGTCATTTCCATAGACCATGAGATTGTGCAACTCCCGGATACCGTAGGAATGCTTTGGGTGTACCAAACGTCACAACGTAACTGTGTGGCTATAAAGGTGCACTATAGGTATCTCCGAAAGTGTCTGTTGGGTTGGCACGAATCGAGACTGGGATTTGTCACTCCGTGTGACGGAGAGGTTCTCTGGGCCCACTCATCATCATAATGTGCACAATGTGATCAAAGGGTTGATCACAGGATGATGTGTTACGGAACGAGTAAAGAGACTTGCCGGTAACGAGATTGAACAAGGTATCGGCATACCGACGATCGAATCTCGGGCAAGTATAGTACCACTGGACAAAGGGAATTGAATACGGGATCTATTGAGTCCTTGACATCATGGTTCATCCGATGAGATCATCGTGGAACATGTGGTAGCCAACATGGGTATCCAGATCCCGCTGTTGGTTATTGACCGGAGAACGTCTGGGTCATGTCTGCATGGTTCCCGAACCCGTAGGGTCTACACACTTAAGGTTCGATGACGCTAGGGTTATAAAGGGAGTTTGTATGTGGTTACCGAATGTTGTTCGGAGTCCCGGATGAGATCCTGGTCGTCGCGAGGAGTTCCGGAATGGTCCGGAGGTAAAGATTTATATATGGGAAGTCCTATTTTGGCCACCGGAAAATGTTCGGGATTTTTCGGTATTGTACCAGGAAGGTTCTAGAAGGTTCTGGAGTGGGGCCCACCTGCATGGGGGACCCACATAAACGTGGATAGTGGGGGAAAGGCCCCACACCCCTGGTCAAGGCGCACCAAGATCCCCCCTTAGAAGGAATAAGATCATATCCCGAAGGGATAAGATCAAGATCCCTAAAAAGGCGGATAACAATCGGTGGGGAAGGAAATGATGGGATTTCTTTCCTGCCACCTTTTCCAACGCCCCAATGGACTTGGAGGGCAAGAAACCAGCCCCTCCACCCCTATATATAGTGGGGAGGCGCATGGGAGCTTCACACGAAGTTCTGGCGCAGCCCTCCCCCTCTCCCAAGTCCTCCTCCTCTCCCACGGTGCTTGGCGAAGCCCTGCGGGATTGCCACGCTCCTCCACCACCACCACGCCGTCGTGCTGCTGCTGGATGGAGTCTTCCTCAACCTCTCCCTCTCTCCTTTCTGGATGAAGGCATGGGAGACGTCACCGAGCTGTACGTGTGTTGAACGCGGAGGTGCCGTCCGTTCGGCACTAGGATCTCCGGTGATTTGGATCACGACGAGTATGACTCCTTCGACCCCGTTCTCTTGAACGCTTCCGCTTAGCGATCTACAAGGGTATGTAGATGCACTCTCCTTCCCCTCGTTGCTGGTTTCTCCATAGATAGATCTTGGTGACACGTAGGAAATTTTTTGAATTTCTGCTACGTTCCCCAACAGTGGCATCATGAGCTAGGTCTATTGCGTAGATTCTTTGCACGAGTAGAACACAAAGTAGTTGTAGGCGTTGATTTTGTTCAATATGCTTACCGTTACTAGTCCAATCTTATTTGGACGGTATTGTGGGATGAAGCGGCCCGGACCGACCTTACACGTACACTTACGTGAGACAGGTTCCACCGACTGACATGCACTTGGTGCATAAGGTGGCTAGCCGGTGCCAGTCTCTCCCACTTTAGTCGGAACGGATTCGATGAAAAGGGTCCTTATGAAGGGTAAATAGCAATTGGCATATCACCTTGTGGTTTTGCGTAGGTAAGAAACGTTCTTGCTAGAAACCCATAGCAGCCACGTAAAACATGCAAACAACAATTAGAGGACGTCTAACTTGTTTTTGCAGGGTATGCTATGTGATGTGATATGGCCAAGAAGAATGTGATGAATGATATGTGATGTATGAGATTGATCATGTTCTTGTAATAGGAATCACGACTTGCATGTCGATGAGTATGACAACCGGCAGGAGCCATAGGAGTTGTCTTTATTTATTGTATGACCTGCGTGTCATTGAACAACGCCATGTAATTACTTTACTTTATTGCTAATCGGTAGCCATAGTAGTAGAAGTAATAAGTTGGCGAGATAACTTCATGGAGACACGATGATGGAGATCATGGTGTCATGCCGGTGACGATGATGATCATGGAGCCCCGAAGATGGAGATCAAAAGGAGCAAAATGATATTGGCCATATCATGTCACTTTTTGATTGCATGTGATGTTTATCATGTTTATGCATCTTATTTGCTTAGAACGATGGTAGTAAATAAGATGATCCCTCATTAAAATTTCAAGAAAGTGTTCCCCCTAACTGTGCACCATTGCGAAAGTTTGTCGTTTCGAAGCACCACGTGATGATCGGGTGTGATAGATTCTTACGTTCACATACAACGGGTGTAAGCCAGATTTACACACGCGAAACACTTAGGTTGACTTCACGAGCCTAGCATGTACAGACATGGCCTCGGAACACAAGAGACCGAAAGGTAGAGCATGAGTCGTATAGTAGATACGATCAACATGAAGATGTTCATCGACGATGACTAGTCCGTCTCACGTGATGATTGGACACGGCCTAGTTGACTCTGATCATGTAATCACTTAGATGACTAGAGGGATGTCTATCTGAGTGGGAGTTCATAAGATGAACTTAATTATCCTGAACATAGTCAAAGACCCTTTGCAAATTATGTCATAGCTCGCGCTTTAGTTCTACTATTTTAGATATGTTCCTAGAGAAAATATAGTTGAAAGTTGACAGAAGCGATTATGCGGACAGTAGAAAGCTTATGTCCTTAATGCACCGCTCAGTGTGTAGAACCCCAAAACGTCCTCTGTGGATGTTGCGAACATCGGACATACACGTTTTGATAACTACGTGATAGTTCAGTTAAACGGTTTAGAGTTGAGGAACCAAAGACGTTTTTGAAACGTCGCAGAACATATGAGATGTTTCGAGGGCTGAAATTGGGATTTCAGGCTCGTGCCCACGTCAAGAGGTATAAGACCTCCTATGATTTTCTTAGCCTGCAAACTAAGGGAGAAACGCTCAATCGTTGAGCTTGTGCTCAGATTGTCTGAGTGCAACAATCACTTGAATCGAGTGGGAGTTGATCTTCCAGATGAGATAGTGATGTTTCTCCAAAGTCATTGCCACCAAGCTGCTAGAGCTTTGTGATGAACTATAACATATCAGGGATAGATATGATGATCCTTGAAGTATTCGCGATGTTTGACACCGCGAAAGTAGAAGTCAAGTAGGAGCATCAATTGTTGATGGTTAATGAAACCACTAGTTTCAAGAAGGGAAAGGGCAAGAAGGGATACTTCATGAAACAGCAAATCAGCTGCTGCTCTAGTGAAGAAACCCAAGGTTGAACCCAAACCCAAGACTAAGTGCTTCTGTAATAAGGGGAACAGCCACTGTAGCAGGATTACCCTAGATACTTGGTAGAAGAGAAGGCTAGCAAGGTCGATAGAAGTATATTGGATATACATTATGTTGATGTGTACTTTACTAGTACTCCTAGTAGCACCAGGGTATTAAGATACCGGTTCGGTTGCTAAGTGTTAGTAACTCGAAATAAAAGAGCTACGGAATAAACGGAGACTAGCTAAAGGTGAGCTGATAATATGTGTTGGAAGTGTTTCCAAGTTTGATGTGATAAAACATCGCACGCTCCCTCTACCATAAAGATTAGTATTAAACCTGAATAATTGTCATTTGGTGTTTGCGTTGAGCATAGACATGATTGGATTATGTCTATTGCAATACGGTTATTCATTTAAGGAGAATAATGGTTACTCTACTTATTTGAATAATACCTTCAATGGTCTTGCACCTAAAGGGATGGTTTATTGAATCTCGATCGTAGTGATACACATTTTCATGCCAAAAGGTATAAGATAGTAATGATAGTACCACTTACTTGTGGCACTGCCATGTAGGTCATATTGGTATAAAACGCATGAAGAAGCTCCATGTTGATGGATCTTTGGACTCACTCGTTTTGAAAAGTTTGAGACATGCGAACCATGTCTAGTGGTGCATACGCATGAAGAAACTCCATGCAGATGGACCGTTTGGACTCACTTGATTTTGAATCACTTGAGACATGCAAATCATACCACATGGGTAAGATGACTGGAAGCCTCGTTTTCAGTAAAATGGAACAAGAAAGCAACTTGTTGGAAGTAACACATTTTGATGTCTGCAGTCCAATGAGTGGTGAGGCATGCAGTGAATATCGTTATGTTCTTACTTCACAGATGATTCGAGTAGATGTTGAGTATATTTACTTGATGAAACACAAGTCTGAATTATTGAATAGTTCAAGTAATTTCAGAGTGAAGTTGAAGATCATTGTGACAAGAGGATAAAATGTCTATGATATGATCATAGAGATGAGTATCTGAGTTACGAGCTTTGGCACGCAATTAAGACATTGTGGAAATTGTTTCACAGTTAATACCGCCTGGAACACCATAGTGTGATGGTGTGTCCGAACATCATAGTTGCACCCTATTGGATATGGTGCGTACCATGATGTCTCTTATTGAATTACCACTATCATTCATGGGTTAGGCATTAGAGACACTCACTTTAATAGGGTACCACGTAATTCCGTTGAGACGACACCGTTTGGAGAAACCTAAGTTGTCATTTCTTAAAAGTTTGGGGCTGCGACGCTTATGTGAAAAAGTTTCAGGTTGATAAGCTCGAACCCAAAGCGGATAAAATGCATCTTCATAGGACACCCAAAACAGTTGGGTATACCTCCTAATTCAGATCCGGAAGCAAAAGTGATTGTTTCTAGAAACGGGTCCTTTCTCGAGGAAAAGTTTCTCTCGAAAGAATTGAGTGGGAGGATGGTGGAGACTTGATGAGGTTATTGAACCATCACTTCAACCAGTGTGTAGCAGGGCACAGGAAGTTGTTCCTGTGGCACATACACCAATTAAAGTGGGAGCTGATGATAGTGATCATGAAGCTTCAGATCAAGTCACTACCGAACCTCGTAGGACGACAAGGACGCGTACTGCTTCGGAGTGGTACGGTGACCCTGTCTTGAAGGTCATGTTGCTAGATAACAATGAGCCTACGAGCTATGGAGAAGCGATGGTGGGCCCATATTTCGACAAATGGTTAGAAGCCATGAAATCTGAGATAGGATCCATGTATCATAACAAAGCATGGACTTTAGTGGACTTGCCCGATGATCGGCAAGCCATTGAGATAAATGGATCTTTAAGAAGAAGACGGACGTGGATGGTAATGTCACCGTCTATGAAGCTCGACTTGTGGGGAAGAGTCTTTCACAAGTTCAAGGAGTTGACTACGATGAGATTTTCTCATCCGTAGCGATGCTTAAGTCCGTCGGAATCATGTTAGCATTAGCTGCATTTATGAAATCTGGCAGATGGATGTCAAAACGAGTTTCCTTACCAATTTTGTAAGGAAAGGTTGTATGTGATACAATCAGAAAGGTATTGTCGATCCTAAGGATAAAAGGTATGCTAGCTCCAGCGATCCTTCCATGGACTGGAGTAAGCATCTCGGAGTTGGAATGTGCACTTTGATAAGATGATCAAAGATTTTAGGTTTATACAAAGTTTATGAGAAACTTGTATTTCCAAAGAAGTGAGTGGGAGCACTATAGAATTTCTGATGAGTATATGTTGTTGACATATTGATGATCAGAAATGATGTAGAATTTTCTGTAAAGCATATAGGGTTATTTGAAAAGTGTTTTTTCAAGTGAAAACCTGGATTAAGCTACTTGAACATTGAGCATCAAGATCTATGAGGATAGATCAAAAACCGCTTAATGGTACTTTCAAATGAGCATATACCTTGACATGATCTTGAAGGTGTTCAAGATGGATCAGTCAAAGAAGGAGTTCTTGCCTGAGATGTAAGGTATGAAGTTAAGACTTAAAGCTCGACCACGGAAGAAAATAGAGAAAGGACGAAGGTCGTCCCCTATGCTTTAGACGTAGGCTCTATGGTATGCTATGCTGTGTACCGCACCTGATGTGTGCCTTGCCACATGTCTGGCAAGAGGGTACAAAGGTGATCAAGGAGTGGATCACCAGATAGCGGTCAAAATTGTCCTTGGAGTAATAAGGACATGTTTCTCGATTATGGAGGTGATAAAGAGTTCGGCGTAAAGGGTTACGTCGATGCAAGCTTTAACATCTATCTGAATGACTCTGACTAGCAAAACGGATACGTATAGTGGAGCAACCATTTGGAATAGCTCCAAGTGGAGCATGGAAGCAGCATTTAGAATATGACCTAGAGATTTGCGAAGTACATACAGATCTGAATGTTGCAGACCCGTTGACTAAAACCTCTCTCACAAGCAAAACATGATCAAACCCTAGAACTCATTGAGTCTTAATCACATGATGTGAACACATTGAGTCTTAATCACATGATGATGTGTTACGGAACGAGTAAAGAGACTTGCCGGTAACGAGATTGAACAAGGTATCAGCATACCGACGATCGAATCTCGGGCAAGTATAATACCACTGGACAAAGGGAATTGAATACGGGATCTATTGAGTCCTTGACATCGTGGTTCATCCGATGAGATCATCGTGGAACATGTGGGAGCCAACATGGGTATCCAGATCTCGTTGTTGGTTATTGACCGGAGAACGTCTCAGTCATGTCTGCATGGTTCCCAAACCCGTGGGGTCTACACACTTAAGGTTCGATGACGCTAGGCTTATAAAGGAAGTTTGTATGTGGTTACCGAATCTTGTTTGGAGTCCCGGATGAGATCCTGGACGTCGCGAGGAGTTCCGGAATGGTCCGGAGGTAAATATTTATATATGGGAAGTCCTATTTTGGCCACCGGAAAATGTTCGGGATTTTTCGGTATTGTACCAGGAAGGTTCTAGAAGGTTCCGGAGTGGGGCCCACCTGCATGGGGGGACCCACCTGAACGTGGGTAGTGGGGGCAAGGCCCCATACCCCTGGTCAAGGCGCACCAAGATCCCCCCTTAGAAGGAATAAGATCATATCCCGAAGGGATAAGATCAAGATCCCTAAAAAGGGGGGATAACAATCAGTGGGGAAGGAAATGATGGGATTTCTTTCCTCCCACCTTTTCCAACGCCCCAATGGACTTGGAGGGCAAGAAACCAGCCCCTCCACCCCTATATATAGTGGGGAGGCGCATGGGAGCTTCACACGAAGTTCTGGCGCAGCCCTCCCCCTCTCCCAAGTCCTCCTCCTCTCCCACGGTGCTTGGCGAAGCCCTGCAGGATTGCCACGCTCCTCCACCACCACCACGCTGTCGTGCTGCTGTTGGATGGAGTCTTCCTCAACCTCTCCCTCTCTCCTTGCTGGATCAGGCATGGGAGACGTCACCGGGCTGTACATGTGTTGAACGCGGAGGTGTCGTCCGTTCGGCACTAGGATCTCCGGTGATTTGGATCACGACGAGTATGACTCCTTCGACCCCGTTCTCTTGAACGCTTCCGCTTAGTGATCTACAAGGGTATGTAGATGCACTCTCCTTTCCCTCGTTGCTGGTTTCTCCATAGATAGATCTTGGTGACACGTAGGAAATTTTTTGAATTTCTGCTACGTTCCCCAACACTATATTGCAGGATGGCAGGAACACCATCATCACCAACTCTGTTTTTTATAAGAGTAGAGATATGTGAGTGTCACTGCCCCCCCCCCACACACACACCCACACACCCACACTTCCCAACACCGAAGGAGTAGGGTGACACCTCGATCTTGATACTAATCTATCGACTGGCTTCTCTCTCAAACATACACACACACACACTACCCGACACCGAAGGAGTAGGGTGGCACCTCGATCTTGATAGTAATATATCTACTCCTCTTTC
>NC_041393.1:29305051-29316401 GCF_002162155.2 Triticum dicoccoides
AGAAGGGTGACAACTCGATGTGATCATAATCTATCAATTGGTTTCTCTCTCAAACATTGTGTCTCTATGCCTCGCTTAGTAGGCCCCTCGATATGTAGACTTCTCGCGCGCGCATAGCTGTAGTGACGATGACGTTGAACCCAGTGTGCCTTGTTTTTACCGGCCTCATGTGATAGTTTTCACCCTGTTTTCTGTTAATTAACAAGGCAACCTTTTCTATGTTACTACTAGTGAATCTGAAATCATTCGGGGCAGACATAAATTATATCACTTCAACCCAATTATCGCACGCAGCAACTATTTTAAAAGAAACTAGCTAGCTGCCCGTGCGTTGCACGGAACATCAAGATGCCTTTGTATGAGTAGTTTATCTTGTGAGAGAAAAGGCTAACGAGGGAAGGCCTTATTTGCGAACATGGAGAGGCGTGTGGGTATATTTTTGCACAATTGCCATGGTTTCTTTCCTATCCGTTAGGTATATTTTTGCACAATTGCCATAGTTTCTTTCCTATCCGTTAGATATAAAACCATCATCACCATCATCCGCACAATGGCCTATATTGTAGGATGGCACACACACCATCATCACCAACTCTGTTTTCTACTCCCTCCGTTCCTAAATACTCGCTCCGTCCAAAAATACTTGCCATCAAAATGGATAAAATGAGATGTATCTAAAACTAAAATACGTCTAGATACATGTCCTTTTATCCATTTTGATGAAAGTTATTTTTGGACGGAGGGAGTATTTGTCTTTTTAGAGATTTCAACAAGTGACTATGACTGGACCTTACCAACATACTCAAAAAAGTAGTCCATAATTTTGATGTTACCCTCTTTTCTTGGCGGTGCAGTGCCATCTGGAAACCTCATAAATAAATAGGAGAAATCTGACCCCTTCCTAAAAAAATATACAGAGCAAAATGAGTGAATCTACACTCTAAAATATGTCTACATACACATCCGTATGTGGTAGTCCATTTGAAATCTGAAAAATACAAATATTTAAGAATGAATGGAAGAGTAGACATGGAGATATATCTCCAGCATGGTCTACAACAAAAATGTACTGGACTGGTTAGCGTCGGATGCTCGCAACGCGATGACATGAGTTCGAATTCTATCTTTTAAATTTAGATTTTTATATTATATATTACTCTACTTATTTAATATATACTTCTTTCGCTACTATACTGACAGTGGAACCCACAAAGTACTTAGAATACAAGATTAAGGATGGACTTGTTTCTTTTTAACTTTCTGTACGAAGCTGTAGCCACCCTGCAAGTCACGTGTACATTGTACATGCAATTAACTTTTTATAGAGGGACAATCATACAGGAAATTAACTCAAATGGATTAGATGTCACTCTATTATTTCCAGCATAAAGAGCATCTCCAACGGCAGCCGGCAAATTTCCTCCCGCATCCTTCCGCGGAGGACGACATAAAACGCCAGCGGCATGTATTTTTACAACTCTAACAAACCAGATGAAATTCGTGCAAACACGGACTGATTTCATATAAGCATGAAGGATTTCGTATAAAAAGCCAGATCTTCATATAAACATGATGGATTTCATTACATTTACATGAACTAAGAGGTGCCAATCCGGCTCTCTTGTATAATTAATAACCCCTCCGTCCGGAAATACTTGTTCTAGAAATGGATGTATCTAGACTTATTTTAGTTCTAAATGGCCGCCCGCGGATCCCTTTGTCTTCCTCATGTCCGTCAGACAGTTGCGAGGTTGATGAAGGTCCTCGGAAGAGACGAAGAAGCAAAGAAACCACCTCAATCCGTGGTCGTCGCCTCGGCGGTGGCCTTCATGGGTCCCAAGTGGCGGTGGCCTCCCGTGTTCTACTTCTCCTCGATGAGGGCGGCGGACACAGAGAAGTTGGCCACCGACTCGTCACTCTCCACGCACCCGGCTTCTGTCTCTGCCTGCATGGTGCTGCCGCAGGCACGGGAGGCACGCCCACAGACACGGGAGGTGCAGCCACCGCAGACACTGGTGGCGCGGTACGACGCGGCAGCGACGACGCCCGTACCGGCGTGCTCGCCACCGTGCCGGCGTGGAGCAACTCGCCACTCCTCATCGAGCTGAACTGGAGTGGTGAGTTGCTAAACCACGCGCCTGCTTGGGGCGGCAACTGGCTCCGTCGGGCCAAGCAAGGTTGGTGAAGCACCGAGCAGCCTCGCCCGTATCCGGAGGGCTCGGTGGGCCACCCAGCTGGCTAATATGCCGGATAACGGCTCTTCGGAAGCCATCGGAAGAGTTGAGAAAATGGTGAAGGAGGAGATGGGGGAGCGGTGGAGGGGTGCGATTCTTGCCCACTGTCTGCCTGGCCTCGTGTAAATAGAGGGCAGACGGTAGGAGCTTGGCCGGCGTCTGGCCTCATTTAAACTGAAGGCGGACAGGAGGAGCTCGGCTGGTGTTGCGTTTAATTCCGGCCCGCTCATGAACGGACGTGTGGCCGGAGTAGGATTCTTGGTTTGCAAGCGGGTTTAACGGAGGGTTTTGATGGAGGTGAGGAGGCGTGTTCAGCCGAGCGTGCAGCGGGCGGCACAGTACTATTCAATTTGACAACAGTAATGAGCTGTCAAATCACAAAGGCCCTCGCCTCTCGTGAAAACGACCAAGCTAGACTGCCCCGCCCTCTAGCCTTTTAAAAATTGCATATACTCCACTTTTGTATAGTACAGTAGTAGTTTCAATGGATTGCGCCATGGAGCAAAACTTGAAATTAAAAAAAAGGTGGTACATATAGAGAGCGCTCGTCGCCAAATTATGCATATAGTACTATTAAAAAACCTAGTACGTGATTAAATGGGGTGCTAAATTCTATGAAAGAAATACTAGTAGTATGTACATACTGAAGATTTCAAGTAACGAGAAGAAACATAACATAGTTCTGCTGGGGGATCAGCACAACACACCCCTCAAATTAAACTAAGCACACCTGAAATTAAACTATGCAACTAATCCGGTAGACACTGCATTAGAACCACCATGAGCAACGACACTGACACCTTACTCACTCGGAGTCCTCGTCCACGTCCTCGACTTCGTCCTTGTCCCTCTTCCTCTTGGCCGATACTTCTTTGCTTGAACCGCACACTTGGCTCTTGCTCTTCATCCAACCCTTGTAGATATTGAAACAAAGGTAGCCATCCATTGCAGCGTAGTGGATGTGGTCTATATCTAGTACATTCCGCTGCCATGCATGATGATGAAACGTATAATGAGGTTTCTCCAGTTTACCGTACGAAGGATGAACCATGGCTCCTGCCAGGGTCAGCATTGAAGGCTGGCCACCGGAGGGCAGCAGCCGATCCTTCTGGAGGTCGAAGGGGTTGCCTACAACGAGGCCTATCCGACCTAGGACTTCTTTGTCGTTCGAAAAGTCTACAGTAACAAATTTACTAGGTTGCTCTCGAGGAAGTTCTTAAAATCCAGGCATTCAACATCGGCATGGCATATGTGGTAGACCAAGCATAAGTCATGCACGCAAACCTGGATCACGGCGGGCTTCTTCCTCTCTTCCTCCTTTATATCCTTCTCTCGTCCTAGGATTGTGGTGTACTCAACATCTAGGCCAGCGACCCACTCATCATCTAAGTTTTCGAACATGTGTCTGAAGCGAGAAAGGCATCTTTTCACCGTCGCGGAAGAACGGGTGTAGATGACGTCGAACTTATCGCCGGTGATGGTTCTAACCTTGTACTCACCATTGATCTTGGAGATTTGGGATGCCATGTATTTGGGAGGAGGGTTAGGATTAGTGGAACTGCTGTAATGTGAAAGTACGACACGACTAGGAGCGAACCGCCATAATATTAAAGGACGTGCGGGGACGAGTAGGAGCGAACTGCCAGCATGCGAACGGAAGGGTAGTGGCTTTCTATTCTCCCATGATACGGGCTTCCGAGAGACCTTGGATATGAGATCGAACGGTTGCATGGCGTGATTCTAGACCTATGGGTGAATATCCTATCCTCGAGGGTTATTCTACAAATTTTTAGGAACTTAGCATGCGACCATTCGATCTCAGATCCAAGGGCTGCCAGCAGCCCGTATCATGGTCGCGCCTACCACAACCGTCACGTCGCTCGCGCGGTCGCGCCCTTGGAGATTTAACATGGTGCGTTAGGCTATCTGATGTTGGCATGTCATCACTTAGTCACTCATACTACAACAAAGTTAGCTATAAGGTTGGCTATAAGTGTATTTTTTTACTTCTCTCTATCTCTTTCTTCGTAGTAGTATTTATTGCATTTGCCAAGGAGTGACCTCTTCGAATGAAATGGTGCTTTAGATGAGGTGCTAAGGGCATTAAATGGCTTAGCAATCAAGTCCCCAATGCATATGTGCTTATTAGTTTTTTGTTGCTAAGTTTGCTTCATTTAATTAGCTATAGACTCAAAATTGTCTTTTCACCTAGGTACACGCGCTTAGCACCGTTTCTTCCTTGGGTCACCAAACTAGTCTCTCTCTTCTTGATTAACTTGCCACATCAGACTTTATGCCTATGTGGCAAGCTTAGCACCTGTAGGAGCAAGTAAGTACAATAGTGCACTTTACATGGCATTTTTGCATATGTGTTGGAAAGAGAGGCAAGGAAAAAGTGGAGAAGTGGGCTCTCATGCAAGAGCCAGCCTCTACTACATGGTGGAGCATTGGGAGAGGCACCTGTATGGAGGTGGTCAGGAATCGGGAGACTCACACCGGTCGTAGCGCCGCAGTTAAAATGATAATGGCAAGTCAAATCACGGGGCCCCATGTGTCTAGCAGTAACTCGCTGTCAAATCCCACAGCCCTACGTTTGCAGCAGCCTATTCCCTCATCTTCTCGCGTCTTTGTCGAACCGACTAGGCGGAACTGCCCCGCCTACCGCACAGGAAAAGCCCCGCCCTCGACTTTTAAATAGTACAGTATACTCCCTTTGTCTAGGTGACCAAGGTGGAGCGGAAAACGAGATAACTTAATGTTTAGTTGCTAAGTCTGGTTGTAATGGTAGTATCATAGCTAGTATCATGCATGCCAACTAGGCAATTTTGATGAGGTGTCATAGAATTAAATGAAGAAAGAGAGAGTTGAGTATCATATCATGATATCGTATCATAATAAATGTTATGCTACTATGTGTCATACATGGCAATAAATAAAGTACTACTCCCTCCGTTCCTAAATACTACTCCCTCCGTCCCATAATGTAAGACGTTTTTTGACACTACACTAGTGTCAAAAAATGTCTTACATTATGGAATGGAGGGAGTGTCAAAAACGTCTTACATTATGGGACGGACGGAGTAGTATTTGTCTTTCTAGAGATTTCAACAAGTGACTACATACGGAGCAAAAAGAGTGAATCTACACTCTAAAATATGTCTATATACATCCGTATGTAGTAGTTCATTTGAAATCACTAAAAAGACAATTATTTAGGAACGAAGGGAGTACATGATACTAATATATGATACTAAGCATTATTAATATCATTGCGTGCAATGAACTGACCACTCCATGTCATGTTTGATAGTCTCAAGTCATTAAAAGCATACAAGCCCCACATCTCTTATTGGTTGATTCCTCTATTTATATTAAAAAATAAGAAAAAACGTGAGAGTTAATGCACCGCGCCTATGTGTTTACTATTTGGTTTTCGTAAGATGACTTACTCACCTAGACGGAGCGAGTATTCGATTTGATAGCGGGCGGCACAGTTCCCGTACGGCTTTAATGCAGACGAGGGAGGGAGTGGCGGTTCCTGAAATGTTGAACGGCCAATGCATCCTCCTTCAATTAATGCATGAGGGAAGTAATGGGAGGAGGTCCGGGAAAAGAGGCTGCACGATGTGAATGCAACACAGTTTTCCCTCATATAAAGGCGCCCCTCCATTCCAATGCATCTACCACATCGTACGCACCTAAGCATTTTCCTAAGAACCTACACTAAGCGCAATAGAGCTCACTCCAGACCCATGGCGGTGATGCGTGTGAGCGGCCAGCGGCTATGCCAGATGGTCCACGACACTGGCCTGCGGCATGGCGCCGAGGATCATCTCCAGACAGTGTTGGAGACCGGCTGGTGGTTTTCCGCCGTCGACGCCAACTACGACTCTCAGTTGGACAAGATGATCATTGCCACCAGCAACAAGTTCACCGTCCTCCAGAAGCTCGCGGACGACATCGCCGTACTCCTCCAGCCCGCACGCCCGGGCTCCTCATTGCCTACCACCCTAATCAGCCTCCATGGCCGGAACCTCTTTCAAGCACTGGTGGCCCTGCGACTGCCCACCAACGCCACGAAGAATGTCCACCTGGAGCTCGTGCTTGCCACGAGGTGCCTCGTCCTGCATGAATTCGTCGACCTACACATCCACGTGTACGAGCAAATCGTGTACATAGGTATCTACAAGGCCAGTGAGGATGCTACGATGTTGGCCTTCCTCAACCGGCTGGAAGCCTTGGATGCCTTTGCTGAGAAGCACCTCGACCTCCACTACTAGGGAAAAGCTTATAGACAGGAGCTTACTAGCAGCGCGCTATATTTACCCTCGCTACTGCTACATACTAATAGCGCACTATATTGACCCGCGCTATTAATATATATTACTGGTAGCGTGTGGCCTCAAAAAGCACGCTACTAGTAAATATCCCCGACCACACCCCGCGGACAGAACGTAGTAGTAGCGTCGATTGTACTACCCACGCTACTGCTAAAAAATAATTATAGCGTGTGAGGTACACCCCACGCTACAATTTTCGGAGGACAAAACCCCGCTGATGGGCCTCAACTAGTAGTAGAGCCGCTCACTGGCATGCGCTACAACTAAGCGCACCCATCCCTCCATCACCGCTCAAAAAAAATCCCCAATCTCTCTCTCGCGTGAGCCCCCCTCTCTCCGCTGCGACTCCTAGCCGCCACAGCTACATACGCCGGCCACCTCGGCCCGCTCCGGCGACTCCTGGCACCGCCGGACACGCTCCCGAGCTTGCCTCCCTCCGCTACATCCTCCCATTCAGCTGGATTCGACGCTCGTGCCCACTAGCAGCCCTCCCCCGCGGCTAGGGTATCGGGCGCGGCGGCGCCTCTCACTCCGGCGAGTTCAACCCATCCTCCTTCCTCTTCCTATCTCTCTCCCTCCCCGTGTCTAATCTCTGGTGGGGTCTTCTCTTGTAGATGTGCCGAGAAGAGGGAGATCAACCAAGTCCTAGATCCAGCACACCTCCATGCCATGGACCCTTGACGAACGAAGGTCGAGGAAGGCCACTACGTCTGTGCTCGGCCACGAGAAGATGACATGGAGCTCGTCTTCCCCCTCATCTGCTTGTCAAGGTCGCATCTATCTTCTCTGCTCCCCACTCTGATAACTGAACCCCTTTCTTCTCTGTACATTTGATAGGTTGCAATTTTGTCATTCAACTGGATAGATGGATGTATTCGTTTTGTCTTGCACTATATTCTTGCTCAATTGTTGTTAGTGCTCAAGTTGTACTAGTAGCTGTGGCACAAGTACAAGAAGGGTTTCCGATTTCTCACTTGTGCAAAGAATAAGTTCAGTCAATCTAATATGTGATTAGGCAACCAGGTTTACTGTACTCAAGTTCAGTTTTTGTCATGCTGCTGCACCAAGATTTCCCCTTGACAAATTTCTGTTGTATCCTTGATTGATGCTGCACCAAGATTTCCCCTTGACAAATTTCTGTTGTATCCTTGATTGAAGCTGCACCAAGTTTTCTCACATCTGCCCGAAGGTGTCCACCAACTTACATAGGTGAAAACTGAACCTCTTTCTTTTGTACATGTATCTCCTGTTGGAAATAATCTTTCCTTAGTCTTATCTACATCCAGATGTATTAATAGTGGACAGGGGCGGAGCCAGGATTTCACCATGGGGGGGGGGCGAAGAACACATTGAAGCACACAGGAGACATAACACAAAAATATTTCAAGTCTTGAATATTGTAGCGATATCAAACATGTAACAGTATAAGCTTTACAATAAAAAGACTACATTTCTACTAGTTTGAATGCAGATCTACACCCCCCAGCCGGTCGATCAAACAAATCAATAATCTCGTTAACATTGAACTTCGCAGCTATTTCCTTCCCAATGTATACAACCATGTAAGGTCGAAGAAAATCGTCACCCATTTTACTTCAGAGCTGCGTCTTGATAATCTTCATTGCTGAAAAAGCTCTCTCCGCAGTTGCAGTTGACACCGGGAGAGTGATGACCAAGCGCAATAATCTATCAACCATTTGATACACAGAGGCTTTACCTGTTTTATGCAATGCAACGGTCAAATCAGCCAGTGATGACGTAGAATTCAGCTCTGGATGGTTGCAAACATCTAGCTGATAGTGTGGAAGTTGTGACTCCAGGCGAGCCTGCTCTTGACTAGAAAAATCCACTGGATAGAATTTGTCCACAAGCCTGCAAATCTTTGATATGTCAAATGAGTCATGCCTTGGATCCAAGGATGCACATAGTGTCATTAGCTCTGTAGTCTGAACACTAAAACGGTCATTTAGCTCAACCAGTAGTTGATCTATCGCCACATTGAACACATCTGCTTTGTAGTGGTGAAGCACCGTGATGTTATTATGTTTATTCCGAGACTTAGTCACATCAACATACCTGTAAATTACAAATACAGTATGTGTTAGAGTAAAGCATATGTGATTAATATTATTCTATTATACAGTAGATGAAAGGGACATACTTGCGACTCATATCGGGGATCTCAACTTCATGCTTCTCACAAAAGGTCTTAACCTCCTCGATGAGAGCTTCCCATCCTTCCTCTCTTAGTTCAGCGAGGAGCACCTTAGTGTTAGAGAGTGTATCTAATGCATTCAGAATGTCCATAGATTTCTTCTCTAGTGTTTGGCACAAGACATCTGTGATTTTCATAATCCTCTCCATGAGGTGCAAAATGAACACAAAATCAAAAGAAACAATTATCCTTAAGGCGCCTCCAGCATCTCCACGGGAATATTGTGTCACCGAACGATCATTTGCTATACTTCGTAGGACTATAATTGTGGCACCAAACATCTTCCTCAAGCTCCGAATTGACTTGAAGTGCGAACTCCATCTAGTGTCTGCTGGTCTCTGTAAAGAACCTATCTGGTTTGCCCCTTTTCCCGTATCAAGATCCCCTAGTTCAATTTCACGGGCAATTTCGGCAGCTTGATTTGCTAGTAACTCATCATTGCGTTTAGGTGAAGCACTAACAACATTTTATGACAAAATTGGCATGTTGAAAAAAATTATGCACTTCATGTACCTCTCGTGATGCTGCAACAAGGGCTAACTGAAGCTGATGCGCCATACAATGAATGTAATATGCATAAGGGCACGCCTTCAGAATTAAAGCCTTCAATCCGTTCCACTCCCCTCACATATTACTGGCCCCGTCATAGGCCTGACCTCTGATATCTTCCACATTTAAATTGTTATTTGCTAGAACAGTGCAAATTGTCTCCTTGAGAGTCAATGCAAGAGTGTCATTCACATGAATGACATCAACAAAACGCTCCTATATGAACCCTTCAGTGTCAGGAAACCGAAGGACCAACGCCATTTGTTCTTTCTTGGATTCATCGCGAGCTTCGTCAACCATTATACAAAATTTTCTATCACCAATTTCTTCTCTAATTGTTCTTTGCACCTTTCGAGAAAGTATAGCAAGAATTTCCTCTTGAACCTGATGAGATGTGTACTTTGCGTTTCCAGGAGCATTTTCCAAGACAACATCATTCACCTCCTTGTTATAAGAAGCCAAAAGTTTTACTAGTTCTAGGAAATTACCCCGGTTAATGGATCCCGGAGATTCATCATGCCCTCTAAAAGCACAAGCCTGGAATGTTAACGACCTGCATCATATCATATAATTGTTTTGTTAGGATACTACAAGATACAATATTTTAATTATTGTAACAGAAGATGGAAGAAAAATATTGCTTACTGGATGGAATCAATTGTAACTTTGAGCCTTAGCCTTGCATCTAAAATTGTTTTTGCGGATGCTTTCCCATACAGCTTATCAATATGAGTCATGCCGTTTTTAAAATTATCATAACAACGAACTGAGAAGTTATGGGCTGAACCAGCATCTTTACCCATATGAGTTAAAAAAGCACACTCTTTCCCATTATTCACCTTCTTCCACCTATCAAAGCCCAAAACAGTAAATGTTTCTGAGCCGCACTTCCCAATCGGCTTTCTTGAGAAGAGGAAACAATGGAAGCAATATGCACGCTTTGTGTAAGGTGAAAACTCGAGCCATTTAAAATCCTTGAACCAACTGTACTGGAAACGCCGACGATGTTTCAGTGGATCATCATTATATGGATACTCTCTCATGTATGGCATGTGTCGGCCTTCAGAAATATAGAATTGGCGTGCTTCATTTTGCTCATCAAAAGGGAGTTCCCAAATCTGTTTACGCTTTCCAGGGTCTCGCTCGAATGGTGTGCTTCCGATTCTTTGTTGTTCTAGAACTTCTACTTCTACAGATGCCTCGATATTTTGCTCAGGGGGTGGCATATCAACTGAACTGAGATTGGGGACATTATGATCAGTGGGTTGCTCTATGACATCGACCTCCACGGTTGCATTTGCATTTTCAACTGTAGAGTTTGAAGCAATTGACTTGAAAAAATTACTTATGGGTGGTGTCTTCCTCTTCCTCATGACCTATGCAGTTCTTATATAAGTACAAAGCAGATATGTAATCTGGAATTGATGTGACAAGTGCCAAAATATACTAAGTCACTAACCACTAAGTAGTAAGTACTGACAGTTGATCAATTGATTTGTTGAATCAAACTGACAAGTGACAACTACAATACTATGAAGTATGAACCTGTAGTCAGTAGACAATAATACCTCTTTCTCTAATCACGGGACAGGATCAGTTAGGAATTCTGCTTGTCGCAATTCCGTGTGGCTGCCTGTACTCAATTGATGCGCGGTCGGCGGCAGCTTCGCGAATCAGCAATCGACGACGGGCTAAACACAGCGGCGGACGCCCGGCAGCCGGCGTCAATGAAGCCCTAGGGCCAGCGGCTAGCGGCGCGTCGCGGACGAAAGAGTCCAGGTTTCTAGGAAGCTAGTCGCGTGCGTGTCGTTCATCGTTGATCGATTGAGATGGACTCATGGACAGATGCTGGATGGGTACCAGCGTATGCGTGGTATGCAGGCTGCAGCCTTGGCCCTTCATGCGTTTTGGGCTTGACATGAGTTTAGCCCGTGCACTAATGGTCGGATAATTATGCCTAAAATATTGGTACTAGTCCCCTCTGCAGCCCGTTGGGGTGGGGGGGCGAACCA
>NC_041393.1:29316743-29370138 GCF_002162155.2 Triticum dicoccoides
TCCAGGTTTCTAGGAAGCTAGTCGCGTGCGTGTCGTTCATCGTTGATCGATTGAGATGGACTCATGGACAGATGCTGGATGGGTACCAGCGTATGCGTGGTATGGAGGCTGCAGCCTTGTCCCTTCATGCGTTTTGGGCTTGACATGAGTTTAGCCCATGCACTAATGGCCGGATAATTATGCCTAAAATATTGGTACTAGTCCCCTCTGCAGCCCGTTGGGGGGGCCGAACCATTGGGGGGGGGGGTCTGGCCCCCGCTCGCCCCCCCACTGCCTCCGCCTCTGATAGTGGAGTCTATACGTGAGTGCTAGCTAGTTAGTTTCCTTTAGTAGTACTAGTTTTACGTGTATAGGAAATAGGCTTAGGATAGTTGCAATCACCCCTACGCCACACGCGGGGCGACCGTGCCCTCGTCCACTCCCTCCCTGTTGCTGCCAAAGGTCCAGCCGGGCAAAGCCCGGGCGGTGACGACGGCAGCGGGCCCTTCTCCCTCGCGCAGCGATGGCGTTCTCTCCTGGCGGTGGCGGCGCATGGCTCGGTGGCGATTCGGCAGCGTGGAGCGGCGGGATCCTTCCCCCCACAATGCTTTAGTTTGCTTATTACATGGTTGCCTGTTTGAGGGGCAGTTTTTGTGTGCATTGGTAGACTGTATGACATTGCGTCTTGTTTTTATCACTTCAGTCCAGTTTGTCTTCAACAAATACCACTCTTAGTGTTCAGTATGAGTACTCTTAGACCAATTAGAACTTATCATCATGGTTAGCGCTTGGCATTTCGTAGCATGTTCACCCGAATTACTTATCATTATGGCCGATTAGAGAAGATTTTATGCCTATTCACTTTGATTCTTACAGAAGGCTCAGTTTATATGTGTTCTTAACTTCTTATATAGTTATATGTCACCCCATATTAGCTGATGCATGATGGGTTTGGTTTATGTTTCCTTTGTAGATGATGTAGATGTTGCATATTGTTTCTTCTAAATACAAACTAAATCTTCAGTTATCTGCATGGTATGTACTCTTAGTCTACCTTGCATTGGCCAAAGAGAGTGGTTTTTTGGTCCTAAGTATGATGCTGAGACATTGAATATTGTCTGCATGCGAAGATACTTTTAGTGGTCGACCAGCATGCAGGTTGTATGTGAATGAAGATCTCCAGAGATAAATTTGTTTTTTGATAAGTTCGGTGTGCTTGTGATTTCTTTTGGTTCCCGGTCAACTACTATGGCTGCCGCCACAAGCCATGATGGCCAGGTCCTGCCTATTTCTCAATTCTCATACTGCTGCCTCGCCTCTTCTCCTCTCCACCTTTACCCGGTGGAGAATCAGTTGGGCAGATCAAACCTCCTGCATCCTATTCCTATTGCTGGAGACAAGAACTATTAGTCCATCGCTCCTGGCCAGCTGCTGGACGTGATGCTATCTAGCCGGAAGTAGTAGCAGACTCTCAAGCCAATCCATCGCATGCATGCATCAATTGAATCCACCGTTGATCATCAGGGCACTGTCCCATGCATATATAAGTTGATTCGGCAAGAAACATACCAATCTTATATCTGTAAAAAATATTTCTAGGAGACCACAATTCAGAGTACAATATCTGCCGGCAAACTTCTGCATGGAACTTATATTTGTGTTTATTGCCTTTTTTAGTGTGTTGATATTTGAAAGGGGAACAGGGCAATGTGTTGCACTCTTGCTTTTGTTAGAGCACTATATTTTATTGTTAACCATGCTATGGTCCAAACTCCTTTTTATTCTGCTCATATGCTATTGCTCATCTTTTGTTTTCTGTCCGATGCCTCCTGTATTTAGAGTAGAAATATTCTTAATTTAGTGTTTCTTGAACATGGACAGAGCAATGGATAAAATCTACTCTGGATAGTTGACAGATGGAGTACATGCTCCATGCTAAGTTGACTTTTTTCCTGCGGATTTGCTTATCGTGAAGGTGCTTGCAAGGATGCAGAGGGAGCGGGTCATTTGGAGAGATAGGATGCCACTGTTTGGTGTTTTTATGCATTTTGGTTTGCTTCTAATTGTGTTTGCACTAGCTGGGAGTAAGTGACTTCAAGAAGTGTAGGTGTTTTAATTGAAGGCATGAAAAGCCATGACAATATGTATGCTCTTACATGACGTGCTCTAATGCCGCTGGTTTATTAGAAATCTTGGATTAGTAATGATGTGTAATGTTGTTGGTTTATTGCAAATATGTATTTGTTTTAGTTAGAATTGTATGCATAGAATGGAATTGGTGGATTTTATTTTTTTAATTCCTAATTAGTTAGTAGTAGCGTGGGAAAACACCAGACGCGCTGCTACTACTTCGTTAGTAGTAGCGTGGGTTTGCATCCAGGCTACTACTAACTTTTTAGTAGTAGCGTGGGAAAAAACCTGAGGCGCTACTACTATTTCATTACTAGTAGCGCGGGTTGCACCCGCGCTACTACTAACTATTAGCTGTAGCGCGATACTAGTAGCATGGGTACCCGCGCTGCTAGTAGCCATTTTATCCGCGCTGCTAGTAGCCTTTTTCCTATTAGTGCTCGCCACAAAAGTCGCCGCTCCTTAGCCGCCGATCGGTGGCCCGGCGCACTAAGTTGAGGAGGAGGAGGTCGTACGTTGATGGATCCATCTTTTTTCTTGCCTTTTTAACCACCACTGCGATCGCATCATCGTGGCCTTAATTCTTATTGTGCTGTTGCATTCTCGTTCTAGTCAATACTGACATGTGCGATCCCTTTGCTTAATTAATTATATGCACCACTGTAACTAGTACTGCATCCGTTAATTTATAAGTTGTGCTTACCTTTTCCATCAACTTCGTGCAACGCGCAGGCATCTTGCTAGAAGCACTAGAACATGTCGGAACGCATGTAACCAAACCGACGATGCGCCAACCTAGTACTACGTACCCTGCTTATCTGACGGCAATAGCCCCTCCTTAGCGTTTCCAATCATTATTTCTATCTATCGATCATGCCAAGGAGTGGAACCAAATGTTACAATTTATCCATGTTTCTCTACTCCTAATCCTATAAAAGACTCAGTTGGTGATGGTGGTGTGTCTGTCATCCGTCCTTTCTGACCATTAGATCTGCATCTAACGGCTGTGAGGTAAGTTGTGGCATTTCTGCAACAATAGCCCACTTCTCGGCTCCAATTTGCAAAAAAAACCTTGTTATCTTGAAAGCCACCACATCCCTCCCTCACCTCATCAAAACAGCCTGAGAAATATATTTTGAGTGAAAAGTACTCCCTCTGTTCCTAAATATTTGTGTTTCTAGAGATTTAAATAAGTGACTACATACGGAGCAAAATGAGTGAATCTACACTTCAAAATATGTCTATATAATCCGTATGTGATAGTCCATTTGAAATCTCTAAAAAGACAAATATTTAGGAACGGAGGGAGTAATATATTAGGAGTATATCAAAACAAGAGTGATTTCTTTCAAGTTTGTGAACAAGTACTACTATTCTACAGTACTTTGGATCCGTCGCAACACACGGGCACATTGCTAGTAAAAGGAAAAGGCCTGCCACATAGCTTAGGGAAGGCGTGTTGCCTAGCATTTTCACTTTCATGTGGGACCGCTGTTGAGCAAACCGACTATTGGCAAACCGCACCCCGCCCATCACCGGGTTGGAAAACAGAAACGAGGGGAAGATCTAGCTGTAGCACGGAAGCCAAGAAATTTGGTGTCAGATGGGGCTCGTTGATAGAGTAGGAGCATTCCATACTAGTACTACTCCTACTAGTACCAAGTTTGTACTCCTAATATATTACTAATACTACCACTATACAACTAGTAGGTACGTGCACAAGACAACATCGTAGGAACAAAAAATGGGAAGATCTTGTTTTGGGTGATTTATCTTTTTTTCAGTCAACGTAGATGAATAATATGATGTGGGGGGCACCCATGAAGCTTATGTGGCTTGGTTACATGCCTACGAAAGGTTAGAGTAAAATAAATAGATAATGTGTTTAGAGTGCACTCCACTAAATAGATATACTTTGGATCCATTGCAACATACCGGCACATCTATATCTATACCCCCTATACAGTGTGTGAAAAACTTTGAAAGTTGGTCGTTGGATGAAGCCAATCCGACAGTACAAAGATGGCAAATCCGAGCACTACTGGTTGTTGGATATCGTCCACCAGATTCTGAAACATGTATAATCTAGAAGACTCCATGGTTGAACTTAATTCATGACTAACTTTGCCACAACTAAGCTTAGGCAAAGTTATTAGTTCTTCAAAATGAGAGCCACAAGTTGGCAAGCCTAAGGGAATCTTGCCACATTTTTTGTGTGTATGTCATGTGGGACCTTAGTGTGGCTTGCCTAAGGTGTGGCTTGAACCAAACACTCACCTAAGTTAGTCAAACTTGCCTAACCTTACATGTGGCAATCTTTGGCAATCTTAGTGGCTATTTGGTTCCTAGCCACACCTTGCCACACCTAACCTTAGGCAAGTTTGACCAAGTTAGGTAGGTGTTTGGTTCTAGCCACACCTAAGGCAAAGATTTTTTTTATGAGCAGTGAGCCCCACATGTCATATACACAAAGGTGTTGTTTGGTTCTAGGCCTAGCATTGCCACACTTTGCCACACATTTTTGCCAAGCTTGCCTAAGGTTAGTTCATCAAAATGAGAATATTGCCCCATTTTTTATGTGTATGCCATGTGGGGCCTAAGTGTGGCTTCCCTAAGATGTGGCTTGAACCAAACACTCACCTAAGTTGGTCAAACTTGCCTAACTTTAGGCGTGGCAATCTTTGGCAAACTTAGTCACAAACCAAACAGGCCCAAAAAGTGTGGCAATATTCCCTTAGGCAAGCCAAAGTGTGGCTAACAAAGCAACTCAACTAAGGCAAGTGTGGCAAGTTTGGCAAAAATCATGTGGCAATATATGGCAAAGATAGTCACCATTCAAACAACCCCTAACCTTAGGCAAGTTTGGCAACATTGTATGATAAAGTGTGGCATTGCTAGGCCTAAAACCAAACAACCCCTGTGTCTGCCACAAAAAATGTGGCTAACAAAATGGGCACCACAAGTGTGGCAATATTTGGCAAGAAGTTGAGTCTATGACATGTGGACCATGTAGCTAGAAAAGTGTGGCAAGCCACAAGTGTAGCAATGAACCAAACACATGCCTAAGATATTGTGGCACGCCTAAGCTTAGGCGTGGCAACCTTAGGCTACAAACCAAACATCTATATCTATATCTATACCCCTATATATTGTGTGAATAACTTTGAAAGTTGGTCGTTGGATGAAGCCAATCCGATGGTACAAAGATGGGAAATCCGAGCACTACTTACCATTGTATATGATCTACATTCCACCAGATTTTGCTACATGTAGAATCTAGAAAACTCCACATGTAGAAGCATAATGCACAAACCACCAGAATCTCATGCGTGCAATGCACGTGTACCTTACTAGTACTAGTTGGTAGTAGTAAGAAACAAATTCCTGTTTTGGGGAGCACCACAAGGCCTGCCGCAGGAGTTACATTTCCCTCTCGAGGCCCACGGGACCAAACTTCAGTGGCTTAGTGCCCGGCCTATGAGTTAATGACATGCGGACCTTAAATGCGGCTGGCCCACATGTCATTCTCATGGTGGTGGCGTGGTTCGCGACTCACTCGTTCGAGATGAACCGTCCGGTGGTGGCGTGGCCATGGCGAGGGTGCCACAGCTGGGCGTCGGGGCGTTATGAGGCATAGATGGCCACACCGGCGGGTACTACCTGTAGTACCGAAGTACTCCAGCTGAGGATTGATGCCCGGGACGAAATGTGTCACAGCTGCTAGATGAAAATTCGATGGTGTGGGAGTATGGATTGGAGCACAGCAGTGGAGCAGGCAAACCGCGTCCAATCGGGTGTGTCTGTGGTAGAAAGTTGATGGTGGCCGCAGTTCAGCTGGCCCGCATGTCATGCACACAAAGTAAGAGCAGCGATGGGGCCGAGAGGGATGAGGCGCACATCCCACGTCGGGGGACGTCGTGCAGTGGGTTGGAGCGGCGTCGTGGGAATCGCGTGTGGGTGTGGCAGTGGTAGAAACAAGAAACATGATGGTCGTCGTGGCTCAACTTCCATGGACAAGCTGTCATGTCTGCTGACACATGTATATCAAAACTAGAGTGTTTATATTTCAAGCACGTGAACAAGTATTATTCTACTACTTTGGATATATTGCAACACACGGGCCAGCACATTGGTAGTAGTAGTGTCTATCTCTATCTCTAGAGGCCTTCCCTCGTTCATCCTTTTCTCTCACAAGATAAACTACTCATACAAATGCATCTTGATGTTCCATGGAGGGCACGAGGATGTTTCCTTGGGGGCCTCTCCAGCGCGGCGTGGTTGTAGTTGCAAGTTGACGCCCCTTGAGATGCCGACATTGAGGGGCACTCGGATTTCTTCCGATGAGCAGGTAAGATGAGTTTGATCACGTAGTAAATGCATTCTAAAGACTACTTTCGTGTCCATTTCCTAATTCTCCCCCTGCCCACTGTTTCACAGGTTAGGCTCGGTACGAGTGGAGATTGGCTTGCATATGTGCGGGAGGGTACCAACATCAATTTGCACAACATTTACAACGGTGACACCGTTCCCGTAGAACCTTTGTCCAACATTGGGATCAGCCATGCAACGGGCCACCGCATGAATTGGTACAACGGAACCACGGTGAGATTGAATAAGATAACACGAACCTTGCACATGGCAGTCAAAGGCAGACCATGTTGTCTGCGGCTGATTTGTTGCCGTATGAGTACGAAGACGTTGTGCTCCTTTCTAACCGCATCTTCGAGGTGACAAACCAGGGACTTATTTCATATGGGACACATCCTACGATATACTCCCTCTTTCCCGGTTTATTTGTTTTGAATCTTTTCATTTTATAAGTTTCAAATTCAAATTTAGAGCTCCCCATCACACGTTTAGATTACAATATCCATTAAATCGTTGTGTGCATGTACAGTAAAGAAACAAATATCGAGTTTGGCACGAGTTCGTGCAGTGGTAGCACCACAAGGCTTGGCGCATGAGTTACATTTACCTCTCAGGGCCGTCAGGACTGAGCTTCAGCGCCTTACTACACCTGCCTTTGAGTCAATAACATGTGGACCCGATAGGTGACTGGTCCACATGTAATGCTCCCGAAGGCAGAGGGGCAGTGGGGCCGAGAGGGGTGAGCCGTAGGTCGGGGGACGTGTGATGTCATGGATTCGAGCGGCATCGTGGGAATCGTGTGTGGCTGTGGTAGAAACTTGATGCTTGCCGCATTTTAGGTGGCCCACATGTCATGCACACAAAGGCAGTGGGGCGGTGTGGCCGAGAAGGGTGAGGCGCACGTCAGGGGATGTGGTGTTGTGGGTTGGAGCAGTCTCGTGGGAATCGCGAGTGACAGTGGATGAAACGTGATGGTCGCTGTAGTTGAACTTCCATGGACAAGCTGTCATATCGACGGACACATGCATTGCATACCGATCACCAGAAGGAGTAGTAGACAAAGCTATATATGCGGATAAATAGTTCCTTATAGTCAAGCGGACCCACGGTACTACTTTGTTCCAAAGACATGCACACCATCGAAATAGTCCATCTATATCAATATGCACCGAGAGGGAATAATTTTTTTTACAAGAGAGGAAATAGTTCATCCATCCATAATGCCCTCCTGCTGGTGCAGCCTTTTCTTCTTCATCGTCATCTTCTTCTTCTTCTTCGTGTTCTCATTTTCTGTGGGAGATGGCTTCGCAACAAGCTCTTTGGACCTTGTAGCTATCTCGAAACTCACACGGGCATCGAGGGCAGCATATTTGATCCGCTCGTACGTCAAGGGATAATTCTCCCATCCAGACGACTTTAATGCCACTGTCTCGTCACCCTTCTGAAGATTTGTACCGAGCACAATATTTGCTACGTCGAATAAGGATGGTGTCTATTTATCACAATCTTCTACAGGAATTTTGATTCTGGTTTGTAGGTTAGCGATGCTTTTCAAATCAAGGTTGTACGGCTCCAGCTTATGTTTGTCCCCTTCGATGGCTGCCCCACAGATGTATACATCCTCCCGAGACAAGAAATCGTGAAGCTCACCTGGTATGGAGGGCGCATGTATGATGTGGTACACCAAAACATCATCTTCGAGGAATAGCTGAAGGACGGCGGTGCGTTGGATCTTCCCAGTGGCACGCTCCATGTACTCTGCGTCGAGACCGATGACCCTCGTCTCTACCTGTTCAAGGGAGTTGGATACATTGTTGATCCACTGCCGAACAACCCTTGGGTGGACGGTGACGGTGGCAACTATGCTCAATGAGCCTTCGACGAGGACATGTTGGACGCTAAAAACCTGCATCTCGCTCTCTTTCGCCATTTGGAACCACTGGAACGGAGGGATATGGTTTGGAGAATTAGGATTAGATGGCTAGTCTAACTGAAGTAGTAGATGATTATTTAAAGAGGTTAAAACAATGTGAACGTAGTGGGGTTTGGATGCAAATGAAGACGAAGGGGAGGTGAAGAAGCCGAGGAAAATCGGTTCCCGATGGAGAAGTAAATGGGAGAAGTGGTGTGCAAGCAGTTGATTAGACGGCTAGGTAGACTAAACGAAAAGGCTATGCGGGTAGATTGAGGAGTCGTATCTGTTCGTGTACGTGCCCATCCTTCCTGATAGGTGGGACCTATGCAAACAAATTAAAAATGTGTCGTAGATGGTTCAGATGGATATTGGCGCGTGAGTGGGAGACACAACATTCTCTGGTTAAGGAATACTCCCTCCGTCTAGGTGAGTAAGTCACCTTATGAAAATCAGGTTTTCCCAAAACCTTTAGGCGTGGAGCACTAACTTCCTGCTCGATCCCCTCCCAGCCTCGTTAGCCAGCGTTCTGTTCCTCTGCTGCCGCGTTCTACCTTTCCATTTTTCCTCTTTTCAAGTGTGGAACAATCTGCATGCCGTCCTTGATGCACTAGAATGACCATTGCATGCATCTCGGTAGGGTGTTGATGCTTGGAGATATGAAAAGGCATCCTTATAACTACGTATTAATTGCCGATTTTGCTTCCATTTGTAACAGTGTCGTGGTTTGAAGTTTTACTCGTCCAGGTGCTCTTTCTCGTCCAATCTACAGCCACCTAGGTTGCGCTCACCTAGACAGAGGGAGTACACGGTTATCCTCATCAAAGGCCCATCTTCGCGCTTCGGCATGCACGAGAACTTGATTCTGCTCGCAATATGGATGATACTTGGAGGATGAAGTGAACAGGCATGCTAGCACAGCAGACCTATTTCTGCTATACAACACTGGAGTACTCATGTCCTACTACTACTACTACTACTACTACTACTACTACTAGTAGTAGTAGTAGTAGTAGTAGTAGTAGTAGTAGTAGTAGTAGTAGTAGTAGTAGTACAACTGTGGTACACTTGATGGTCAAAATACTTTTCATCCGGTCCTCACAGTGAAGTGACAACACCCAGCGCCTGATACTAGTCCAGGCGGTGTGTTCGGGTTACCAAAGTCAGCCTCACCCTATGCACTGTGCAGTCTGTCACCGCTGATGTACAACACATTGGCATGCCTCGCCTCATCTCCCTCTTCCCTCCAATAGCACCACTCCATCTCCATCTCCATCTCCGTCTCCGTCTCCATGTCACTGTGCCCCCATGTACCGTCGCTTCGCTCGCCTCCCCCAGTACCACTATTCCCTCGCTAGCCGCTCCAGCACCGACAGCCTTCTCCCCGTAAATCAAGCCCCCCAAAACCCCCACCTTCCAAACTCCACCATGGCCAAACACGAACCGCGCATAATCCATATGAGCCGCGATTGGAGCAATCTCCCCAGTGACATCCTCAACCTGTGTTGTTCGAGTATGGATATGTTGAGCGCCCTGCGGCTGGCTGCATGCTCGAGGGAAATGCACACGGCCATCATCGAAGCGAGGCCTAAGCTTTTCAAGACACCCAGCTGCTTGCTGCTATCTGGTCTTGCGAGATTGGCTCACCATGATACGGAGGCGTACATGATGCCCGTCGACCTCAATCTGATCTTCATTAGCCAAAACGTCTTTGCGGGTATGTAGTGGGTCGCCGTACATCATTTCCCTTGACTTCGATCCGATCACCATCGCCCGAAACTTCTTGGCAGGTATGTATTGGGTCGGCATGAACTCCCACTGGATGGCTGCCTTCAGAGAAGACGGTAAAAATTTGGTGCTCGTGAACTTCAACACCTCCCATGAGATTATCATTCCTCCGTTGGATTATATAGAGTTTTACCATCACGGTCCAAGTCATCTAGATTACCACATCAGTTGGACGGACCTTGTTTTGTAGAAGATTGTAATCTGCCAAGTGCCCACACGACATGCAAATTACGCAGACTTCAAGCTAATTGCCTTGTTCGATCGCAGACTCGCCTATTGAGGGAGTCCTGGATTAGGGGGTGTCCGGATGGCCGGACTATAACCTTTGGCTGGACTCCTGGACTATGAAGATACAAGATTGAAGACTTCGTCCCGTGTCCGGATGGGACTTTCCTTGGCGTGGAAGGCAAGCTTGGCGATACGGATATGTAGATCTCCTCCCATTGTAACCGACTCTGTGTAACCCTAGCCCTCTGATGTGTCTATATAAACCGGAGGGTTTTAGTCTATAGGATGAACAACAATCATACCATAGGCTAGCTTCTAGGTTTTAGCCGCTCTGATCTCGTGGTAGATCTACTCTTGTACTACCCATATCATCAATATTAATCAAGCAGGAGTAGGGTTTTACCTCCATCGAGAGGGCCCGAACCTGGGTAAAAACATCGTGTCCCTTGTCTCCTGTTACCATCCGCCTAGACGCACAGTTCGGGACCCCCTACCCGAGATCCGCCGGTTTTGACACCGACATTGGTGCTTTCATTGAGAGTTCCTCTGTGTCATCATCTTTAGGCCTGATGGCTCCTCCGATCATCAACAACGATGCGGTCTAGGGTGAGACTTTCCTCCCGGCACAGATCTTTGTATTCGGCGGCTTTGCACTGCGGGCCAATTCGCTTGGCCATCTGGAGCAGATCGAAAGCTACGCCCCTGGCCATCAGGTCAGATTTGGAAGTTTGAACTACACGGCTGACATCTGCGGGGACTTGATCTTCGATGGGTTCGAGCCACAACCGAGCGCGCCGCACTGTCACGATGGGCATGATCTAGCTCTGCCGTCGAACAGTGCCCAGGAGGCCGCCCCAGTGTCCACTCCGACCTTTAGCTCGGAGCCGACTGCGCTAATCAAGGACGGATGGTTGGACACCGCCTCGGGGGCTGCAATCTCTACGGCGATCGAGCCGAATACCAGTCTTGTCCTTTGCGAAGCTCGTGACTCCAAGGCGCCGGACTCCTTTCCGGACTCCGAACCTTCCGTGCCCCTGTCGATCGAACCCGATTGGGCGCCGATCATGGAGTTCGCCGCCGCGGACATCTTTCAGCACTCGCCCTTCAGCGACATCCTGAATTCACTAAAGTCTCTCTCTTTATCAGGAGAGCCCTGGCCGGACTACGGTCAGCAAGGTTGGGATGTGGACGACGAAGAAATTCAAAGCCCACCCACCACCCACTTCGTAGCCACTGTCGATGATTTAACCGACATGCTCAACTTCGACTCTGAAGACATCGACGGTATGGACGAGGATGCACGAGACGACCAAGAACCAGCGCCTATAGGGCACTGGAAGGCCACCTCGTCATACGACATATACATGGTGGACACCCCAAAAGAAGGGAATGGCGATGGAACAACAGAGGATGACCCCTCCAAGAAGCAGCCTAAGCGCCGGCGCCAGCGGTGCCGCTCTAAATCCCGCCAAAGCAAAAACAGCGATTCTGGCACGGGAGATAATAACACCCCCGACAGTGCCAAAGAAAACCCCCTCCAGCAGGATTCATCACAGGAGGATGGAGAAGCCAGCCCTCATGAGAGAGCAGCAGACAGAGAGGTAGAGGATGATAATTACATGCCTCCCTCCGAAGACAAGGCAAGCCTCGACGACGATGAATTTGTCATGCCTGAAGATCCCGTCGAACAAGAGCATTTCCAACGCAGGCTTATGGCCACGGCGAGCAGCCTCAAGAAAAAATAACAACAGCTTAGAGCTGACCAAGATTTGCTAGCCGACAGATGGACTGAAGTCCTTGCAGCCAAAGAGTACAGACTCGAACACTCCTCTAAGAGCTACCCAAAGCGCAGGTTGCTACCCCGATTAGAGGAGGAAGCACTTAAACCTACATCACCAGCGCACGATGCGGCCAACCGGCCACCTCGTGGTTGCGACAGAGAGGCCTCTCGGCCATCCACTCAAGCCGCACCCCGGCGTCTCTCAAAAAATATCAAGGCACGGGGAAATGCGCCAGACCTGCGAGACATATTGGAGGACAAGGCAAGGAAAACAAGATCGATCTACGGATCGCGTGGGCGCCCCACGACACGTGACGATAACCGTCACGCCGGATATGGCAAATACGGCCAGGCCGAACACAGCAGACAAAGCTCATATGAGCTACATCGTGATATAGCCCAGTACAAAGGCGCCGCACACCCACTATGCTTCACAGATGAAGTAATGGATCATCAAATCCCCGAGGGTTTTAAACCCGTAAACATCGAATCATACGATGGCACACCAGATCCTGCGGTATGGATCGAGGATTATCTCCTTCATATCCACATGGCCCGTAGTGATGATCTACATGCTATCAAATACCTCCCACTCAAGCTTAAAGGACCAGCTCGGCATTCGCTTAACAGCTTGCCAGCAGAGTCAATTGGTTGCTGGGAGGACCTAGAATCTGCATTCCTCGACAATTTCCAGGGCACCTATGTGCGACCACCAGACGCCGATGACCTAAGCCACATAATTCAGCAGCCAGAGGAATCGGCCAGACAATTCTGGACACGGTTCCTAACCAAGAAAAATCAAATAGTCGACTGTCCAGACGCAGAGGCCCTCGCAGCCTTCAAACATAACATCCGTGACAAATGGCTTGCCCGTCACCTAGGACAAGAAAAGCCGAAATCCATGGCAGCCCTCACAACACTCATGACCCTCTTTTGCGCGGGAGAAGACAGCTGGCTAGCTCGTAGTAATAACATGACCAAGAGCCCTGGTAATTCGGATACCAAGGACAACAATGGCAGGTCGCGTCGCAACAAGCACAAGCGCCGCATTAACGGCGACAATGCTGAGGATACGACAGTTAATGCCGGATTCAGAGGCTCTAAACCCGGTCAGCGGAAAAATCCATTCAAAAGAAACACTCCAGTTTGGACCGAATACTCGATCGCTCGTGCCAGATACACGGCACCCCCGAACAACCAGCCAATCACACCAACAGGGATTGTTGGGTGTTCAAGAAGGCAGGCAAGTTAAGTGCCGAAAACAGAGACAAGGGGCTGCATAGCGATGACGAGGAGGAGCCCCGGCCGCCGAACAATAGGGGACAGAAGGGTTTTCCCCCACAAGTGCGGACGATGAACATGATATACGCAACCCACATCCCCAAAAGGGAGCGAAAGCGTGCACTCAGGGACGTATATGCGTTGGAGCCAGTCGCCCCAAAATTCAACCCGTGGTCCTCCTGCCCGATCACTTTTGATCGAAGGGACCACCCCACTAGCATCCGCCACGGCGGATTCGCCGCATTGGTTTTAGACCCAATAATTGATGGATTTCACCTCACTAGAGTCCTCATGGATGGCGGCAGTAGCCTGAACCTGCTTTATTAGGATACAGTGCAAAAAATGGGCATAGATCCCTCAAGGATTAAACCCACAAAGACGACCTTTAAAGGCGTCATACCAGCTGTAGAGGCCAGCTGTACAGGCTCAGTTACAATCGAAGTGGTCTTCGGATCTCCGGATAATTTCCGAAGTGAGGAGTTAATCTTCGACATAGTCCCGTTCCGCAATGGCTATCATGCCCTGCTCGGACGAACCGCATTTGCAAAGTTCAATGCGGTGCCGCACTACGCATACCTCAAGCTCAAGATGCCAGGGCCTCGAGGAGTCATTACGGTCAATGGAAACACCAAACGCTCTCTCCGAACGGAGGAGCATATGGCGGCCCTCGCGACGGAAGTATAAAGTAGCCTCTCAAGGCAATTCTCCAGTCCGGCTGTTAAACGTCCGGACACCGTCAAGCGCGCCCAGAGTAACCTACAACAAGACCGCCTGGCACGTTCTGAGCAAGCATAGCAGTGCGGCCCCAACCCCAGCCCTCGCGAAGTTGCGAAACCAGTACCACGCGTACATAATTACGCTCAGGAAATACCATGGGCATAAGGGTAGGGGCACAACCATGGCACGCCCAAAAGGAGGCTCAACCGCACTAGGGGCTCCCGATTTTGTCATTTCTTTTTTCTTACTTTCAGGACTCCACTCTTCAGAAGGCCTGTCCGGCAGTACAATCACCAAACACACGATGCAATAGCCAGGGAGGCAGCAAGATACGTCGAATGTCCAGGTGGTCTCTATAACGAGCTAAATACTAGTCTTACATAAAGTCTCGCAGCTTGCCCCTAGAGGGGGACATGTCAAATAATCCCATCTCTTGCTTATCGCACTATTTGTATCGTTCTGCTTTCACAGCAGCCTTTTAATAAACAATACATAGCTCTTGTCTATTATTGCATTCATTTTTTATGTAAATATGTTCAGTTATGACATTATGCAACCGTACAGTTTGGTATGACCGATACACCAGGGGCTCAAGTACCCCAGAATATGGTGTGAGAATTCCGAACACTCTCACGAGTGCGGCACCCCGAACTTATAGCATTATATGCATCGGCTCCGAATCATGTCTTGGGTCAATAGTTGGGTTTGCCCGGCTCCCATGTTTTGGTACCTTACGTTCCTCTATATCGGCTAAGGTACCGTTGGGAGAACTATTGTGATTGTGCCCCAGTTGAGCTGGGTCAAGCACCTCAGTAGAGAAAGCTAAAACTGATCGTCGTGATAGGGCGAGAGCCGATCGCTGTTCGAGAGGTTTTCGAGTCCCTAAAGACTTATGACGCTTCGAGCGAGGAGCTGGCTTTGTCCGGCCTAGGCGTGGATAGCACCCCGAACTCGGTCTTCGGAATACTAGGGGCTTCGCCAAACTTTAAATTATAGAATTCTATGGCTAAGTGAGAGTGATAAAGCATTATAGTCTGATTGCCTTGTTTGTTGTGCTGAGCGCCTCCCTCGAAGGACCCAAGAATGGGAACAAGCGCGCTCAGGTTTATCCCGAACACCCCAGCACTCGTGGCATGGGGGTAGAAGCCGATGACTCGCATCTCTCAGATTTAATAAACAGCTGCACAGAAGGTAATATTTTAAAGTCAAAAAGCGTTGCTTAGCGCATATGAACAAGTTTTCAGCACACAGGATAACACGAGCGAGTTTACTCAAAAATTACATCTTTGGAGCACTCATTCGCCACAAGGCAGGCACCCTTTAGGACGCCCTCATAATACAACTCGGGCGTGCGATGCTCCTTCCCCTCCGGTGGCCCATCTGTCACCAGCTTCTCAGCATCCATCTTGCCCCAGTGTACTTTAACACGGGCAAGGGCCCTACGGGCGCCTTCGATGCATACGGAGCACTTGATGATTTCAAGCCATGGACAGGCATCCACCAGCCACCTCACCAGCCCAAAGTAGCTCCCAGGCAGGACCTCCCCAGGCCATAGCCGACCTATAAGGCCCTTCATGGCCTGCTCGGCTACCTTATGGAGCTCGACCAGCTGCTTCAGCTGGTCGCTCAAGGGCACCGGGTGTCCGGCCTCAACATACTGGGACCAGAACACCTTCTCCATCGAGCTCCCTTCCTCGGCCCGGTAGAATGCGGCAGCATCGGACACATTGCGGGGCAGATCTAGGAATGCTCCTGGAGAGCTCCGGACTCGGGTAAGTAACAAGTAATTTACTTTCACGTGCTTGCTTTGCATAAAGAATGCCTTACCCGCCGCTATCTTTTTCATCGCCTCAATTTCCTGGAGGGCTTTTTTGGGCTTCGGCCTTAGCACATTTGGCGCTTTCAAGGGCCGAGGCAAGCTCGGACTCTCGAGTCTTTGAGTCATGCTCCAAACTCTCGTGTTTCTTCACAAGAGCGTAGAGCTCTTGCTGCACCTCCGCCACCCGCGCCTCCTGCTTTTCTTGCTCGGTGCGCTCGACGGCCGCATTGTCTTCGTCCTTGGACAACGCTTCCTTCAGGGTCGCCACCTCGCTTGTGGCCCCTGTAATACTCATGTTGGTCCTGTCATTATTTGCAACCAAATCTTTTTATATACTTACATAAGGTACTACTTACCTTCCTTGTCCTCGAGCTGCTTCTTGGCAAGGCCAAGCTCGTTCTCGGACCGCTCGAGGCTTTGCTTCAATGCATCGACCTCCGCAATCAGTGCGGCAGAGGTCAGCAGCGCAACCTGCATTCCCATATTGACATACTTATGTTAGACTCCTGCGTATATCTTTTTAGATCCTCAGTTCGGCTTTTCTTTCCGAACACCAAACTGAGCATCAGGGGCTACTGTTTATGCGGTAATATTTTTACATGTCTTAAATACATACCTCAAAGCCTATTAGAAGGCTGGCACAGACTTCCGTCAGCCTGCTCTTGGCGGACTGAACCTTCTGGATCACCGCACTCATAATAGTGTGGTGCTCCTCGTTGATGGAGGCACCGTTAAGCACCTCCATCAAATTATCCGGTGCCTCCGGTTGGACGGAGGTCACTGGCATCGTAGGCTTGCCCTTCTTACTACGGGGCCACCTGCCGGATTCCGGAACCACTGAGGGTTCCGGTGCGGTGTCCGGCACAGGGCCAGACTTAGAGCCCTCTGGGGTTTCATCCCCTTTGCGCCTAGAGTCTGGGAGGTCGCCTTGCGGCGCCTCTAGGACCACCTCCTCCTGGCTTAGCCCCTTTTGGGACTCCACCTCGGCATCACCCGTAGGGTGAGGGGAGGTAGCAGTCGGGACTGGAAGACTATTCACATCCGACGAATCCAGGGAGCCGCTCGACGAAGCGTCGAGCCGGGCCTTGGGCGGACTGCATGATTATATTCGGCATCAGAAGATATTGTGCAATAAAGGAACTCCATGAGTTATTCTGGTATCCGGATACTTACGATTTTGCCAAGGGCTTGGCCCTGGATGGCCACTCCTCTCCGCCATCGTCGGTGTTGGTGGAGTAGTCCGGAAGAAGGGTCTTTCCCTTCTTGGACCCTTCGGCCTCCCCAGTTGGGGCGGCCTTCCTTTTCTTTCCTCCCCCCGTTGGAGGGGTAGAGGCTTCTTCTTCCTCGTCCTCGTCTTCGTGGGAGGAGTGCGCTTCGGAGTCGTCGGGCGATGAATCCGACACCACCAGGCGCCGGGAACTCTTTCGAGTTCCCGTGGCCTTCTTCTTGGCCTTCTTCCCTGGCACCACGTAAGGTGCCGGGACCAGCAGCTTCGCCAAGAGGGCATCTGCTGGGCCTTCGGGCAAAGGAGCCGGACAGTCGATCTGTCCGGACGTCTTCTTCCAGTCCTGTCAAAGGGGCGGGAGCTTATAGAGTCAAACTATGAAAAACAAGTATCATGTACAGGGTAAAACAAGCTTACTGCGCTGGCTTGGCGCTTTGCGCAGAATCCGTGATCCTCGATAATAAGAGGGGGGGACATCGGTGCCCTTGAATAGCACCTTCCAGGCATCTTTGTGCGTTGTGTCAAAGAGCCTGGACAAAGTTTGGTGCTGGGCCGGGTCGAACTCCCACAAGTTAAAAGCCCGTCGTTGACACGGGAGGATCCGGCAGAAGAGCATGACCTGGACTACGTTGACAAGTTTAACCTTCTTGTCCACTAGGTTTTGGACGCAGGTTTGGAGTCCGGTCACCTCTTCCGAATTACCCCACGACAGGCCCGTCTCTTTCCAGGAGGTGAGCCGTGTGGGGATGCCAGATTGGAATCCGAGGGCCGCTGCCCATTCAGGGTCACGCGTCTCGGTGATGTAGAACCACCCCGATTGCCACCCTTTGATGGTTTCCACAAAGGAGCCCTCCATGTGACGTTGGGCATCTTGCCCACCATGGCGCCTCCGCACTCCTCTTGCCGGCCGCCCACTACCTTTGGCTTGACATTGAAGATCTTCGGCCATAAGCCGAAGTGGGGCTTGATGCGGAGGAAGACCTCGCACACGACGATAAATGCCGAGATGTTGAGGATGAAGTTCGGGGCCAGATCGTGAAAATCCAGGCCGTAGTAGAACATGAGCCCCCGGACAAATGGGTGGAGTGGGAAGCCCAGTCCGTGGAGGAAATGGGGGAGGAACACCACCCTCTGATGGGGCCTGGGGGTGGGGATGAGCTGCCCCTCATCTGGGAGCCGGTGCGCAATGTTGTTGGACAAGTATTCAGCTTTCCTCAACTTTTTGATGTGCCCCTCCGTGACAGAGGAGGCCATCCACCTGCCTCCCGCTCCGGACATGGTTGGAGAAGGTTGAGGTGGGAAGTGCGGACTTGGGCGCTGGAGCTCGAGTGCGCAGAGATGGATAAGCAAAGGAGGAAGAAGGCGTAGATGGAAAGGGTGGATCCTTATCCCCTTATATGGGTGGACGAAACTATGTGCCCCCACCAGCCTGGTAAAACTCGCTTATTTCCCAAGCGCCGTGATTAATGGCACGGTTGGGTTGCCCACGCCCGTATTGATGAGAATCCCGGAATAAGGGGAAACGATCTCTACTTCAACAAGATGTGCAAAGGAAACCACCTCGCTAAACGCGCTGAGGTGGGACAGTAAAACGAATAAAGGCTTGGCCATGGCGTGATGTCACGCTGTGGAATACGTCAGCAGATTAGATTTGTAGAAATATTATTCTCTCTACAGTGGTATGTGGAACTTATTTTGCAGAGCCGGACACTATCCTTGTGTTCAAAATCTTCTATGAAGTATTCGGAGGAGGAACCCGCCTTGCAATGCCGAAGACAATCTGCGTGCTGGACTCGTCGTCATTGAAGCCTGGTTCAGGGGCTACTGAGGGACTCCTAGATTAGGGGGTGTCCGGATGGCCGAACTATAACCTTTGGCCGGACTCCTGGACTATGAAGATACAAGATTGAAGACTTCGTCATGTGTCCGTATGGGACTTTCAAGCTTGGCGATACGGATATGTAGATCTCCTCCCATTGTAACCGACTCTGTGTAACCCTAGCCCTCTTCGGTGTCTATATAAACTGGAGGGTTTTAGTCCGTAGGACGAACAACAATCATACCATAGGCTAGCTTCTAGGGTTTAGCCTCTTTGATCTCGTGGTAGATCTACTCTTGTACTACCCATATCATCAATATTAATCAAGCAGGAGTAGGGTTTTACCTCCATCGAGAGGGCCCGAACCTGTGTAAAAACATCATGTCCCTTATCTCCTGTTACCATCCGCCTAGACGCACAGTTCGGAAACCCCTACCCGAGATCCGCCAGTTTTGACTTCGACACCTATCTTTACGCCGGTGCCTTCTTTAGCTGGAGACAACTTAGCTCGCAGTGGATCATTGTCAAAGCTGATACACACTTCTGTGATGCTATTGAACACAATGGCATCATCTACGCGATCGACAAAGGAGATGGCACCACGTATTGCTGGGACGACGCGTGTAAGTTGTTTCCGTCTCATGTTAATGATGATACCATGACACTGTTTGAACTTTTTGTGATGATTGGCATATCCCTGTTTGAGCAGAATTTGAGTAGAACTATGACAATATATTAGAGACATCGTAAATCAGCTATATTTGGAATGAGTTAATTCATGCGATTGTGACCATGTCATTACAGCCAATTTGTACCCCTGAATAATCAAACGGTTAGGAATATATGGATATTCTCCTTATTTTACAGTAATCTATATACTACTACTAAATATGAGTGTGTATCAATGGCCATGTTAGTTTCCTCATTTTCGTTATGTAGAAACATGCACCACACTGTTGGTTTCATCTAACCATACATTAGGGAAGTAAATGTGCATATGGAGAACTCTATATTTGGAAGTAGTGAAATCCTATAATGCTTACCATGTGTACATACCTATATTCGCCCTTCAGCAATCAATGGCTAGAATAATATCCTCATAAAAATTTTGCCCACAGATCATGAGTATATAACAATGCATTGTCTGTTAGTTACCTTGAAGAATTTGTTTGTGAGGATAGAACATGATTACATAACATGCATGACATGGTAGTTTCCTGTGAAGAATTGATTGCGAGATAACATGAGTATAACCATGCATGACACTTCTATGTTTTCGAACCCAGTATACATTTCCTTGTATTTTCCTCTCAGTTCAAACATGGACATATCAATGTTGTTTCTTGCATTATCCTACTCATACTCTGAACAATGATGATCTTGCATTAACAATGCATGTCCTTTTTGATATGATGCAGTGTCCCTACAGTTACTACCTTTTGTAATCACACCACCTTTGCCAAAAACAGGGAAGCACAATTGGTTCCTCGCTCGATCATACGACAGCAAAAGACTGATGATCATTCGGACACATGAGCCGGAAAAGTTATCTTGCAAAAACCCCACTATATACAAGCACCGTGAAATACGTGAGTATCCGGACAGTTGCTGTTATGTCTATGAGCAGGATAGCAGATTGTTGGGGCCTTTAGCATTTTTTAGTTGGAGGCGGGTAAACAGCCGTGGTTCACACTCTCTGTTTCTCGGACTCAATTATCCGATTAACCAGGAGATCACCGTCAACAAGGACCTTGATGGCAGAGAGGCTCTGTTTGCTATGGAAAAATGTGTCTACACGGCGAGCCCTAGGAGTTCGGGAGCAAACTCCCCTGATTGTCAACGATACAGCCTGGAGCCAAAAGAAGGTGAGAATGACAAAGGCATCCATATTAACTTTGATCCTTGGATGTCTCAATTATGACAGGCAGTGCTGTGGTTCAAGCCCTCAGGTTGATAGGTAATTGGGCTGTTGCATCGAAAGGGTGGAGTACTGCTGTCTCCAGATCACTGGTCGCTGAAGCGGAGCTGCAAATTATGATGGTGTTGGATCATCTCTTGGAATGACTTTGTTGTCTTTGCTACTGGTTTTGGATGGGTAGTTCTTTCTTTTGTTATGCTATTCCTTGTCATTTGGTCATCCTTGTCTATGTCACTCTTACGATGTAATAGTTGCCTCTGTTTAGAATGTCACTCTCGTCTGGATCACGAGAGTCTGAGCGCTGCAGATGGGTGTGTTTTGGTGGTGTAGCAAGACTTCTTATGAACTATCATGTCTTGTTGTTTATGCCAGTAGTAGTCACTATCCAGTGTTTGAATGTTGTATATATCGTTGTTTCGAACTGTTTATTGTCTCGAACTATTGGTGAGCTAAATGAGGGCATCACCATTCTCTAGTGTTCAGAGTATATCTCCTTTTTTCAAGTTATATAATTTGAGCTCAGTGTCTTTTTGATGATGTACACTTGTTTGGGCCAGTGAGGTGTCGTTAAATATGGGCCGAGTAGTAACGCAATGCCAAACAGGTCAATTATGACTCTCAGGCAGGGCACCGCTAAAAAAATGACTCTCGGGTCGGGCTCTCAAAAGATCCTAAAATAAGGCCAGGCTCTCCAAAAACGAAAGAATAAGGACTCTTAGGACGACATGTGGGCGCCACCGGTGTTTTCGTGCGCTGGCGTGCCGAGAGCATATTGGCGCGTGTTCAAAATTCATGCTACCTTTTCATCCCCAATCTCCCGCCCCTCCCCCACCTCTAGAATCTCGATTCCTACTCCAGTTCCCCCAAATCCCCCTCATGTACTCCCTGTACTCAAGCGCACTATCATGTCGCGGGTCAACATGGATCTCCGAGCCGGAGATCCTGAGGTCTGTCCTGCCTTCGGTCGCTGCGTGTTGTCGCTCAACAATGGCATGGCGGTGCTTGACGACCAGTTTGCCGGCAAAGTGCTGATGGTAACCATCAATGGCGACCGGCCTCCCGTCTCGCCGGACGACCTTGTCAAAGTTCTTGGCATTGCGCACGACATCCAAATAAGTGACTTGTTCGTCGAAGTCTGTCCGCCACCGGCTGATTTCTTCGTCGGGTTCGGGACAATTTTCGACTGTAGTCGTGTGTTTGAATCTTCCAGGCGTTTGTTCTGTGATGGCGCGCTGGTGAGCTTTGATCGGTGGCACCCAGGATGGGGCTCGGTGCCCTCTGAGCTTGAGTTTTTAACAAAGCTTACCTTCCACGACATGCCTCGACGTGCTTGGAACAGCGAGTCCATGAATGAGCTTATAAACGACCTTGGAGGTGAGCTCGTAAGTATGTTTGTTCCTCCAGACAGCTGGGCTCTGACGGTTATGGCATGGATGAAGAAGCCATCCACCATACCGAAGGTGATTGGTGTTAAGATACCGGTGCAGGAACCGGGGTTGTACTATTCGTCGCCACCAAGGCCGCCACGGACCACGTTATGGATGTACCTGTATCGAGTGTTCGTGCATGTCGAAGAAGTGGTCAATCCATCAATCGAAGTCCTGCCGCTGCCGCTGGTGACAGGGTCCGTCGACGATGTCCATTACAAGAGTCAACGTCAGACTTTCCCCATGTTACTCGGAACGATGGATGGCACAGGGCCTACTCCATCGCACGGCGGAGGCCACTGCTTCTTTGGGAGAAGAGGCAGGGCTAGCTTCCTGGATGTGCTCTAATTTGAGGTAACAACTAAATCTTGTCAGATACTAGTTAAATCCGAGCTATGGGTGTGAAGCACTGATATGCCAGTACATTTGATTGTGACCTTTTTTAATTTTGTACCTGAACTTTTTCTAGAAAGGGTTGTACGTCAACTTAATGTGCTAGTAGAACTTATTGTGTTGTCTGTCTGTTTTCTTTGCACAACATTCAAGATATTTCCCCGTCATTGATAAAGACGATGAACCGTTATGTACGACTTCGTTGGTTTCAACATAGCCCTACCCGTAGCGATCCACTGCTTCCATCCTGATTGTGCCGCCTGCGTGAAATTTTTCTATGCAAGTTCAGTGTGCTATGATGTTCTATATGATTGTGTCAACTATATAAGTTTCTACTGAGCATCAACAATGCATATGGCTGAAAGATGTATTTACGAGCATCGACGGATGGGTCTCTCTCTCTCTCTCTCTCTCTCTCTCTCTCTCTCTCTCTCTCTCTCTCTCTCTCTCTCTCTCTCTCTCTCTCTCTCTCACACACACACACACACATGCACACACGCACAAGTGGGACCCGTTGAATTATTTATTTGCTCGTGACAGCTTTTAATTAGGTTCTATTGTAATCTAAAAATTTTCTTAAGTTATTAATTGAGCTCAGTGACTTCAAAAAGTTGTACAGAAGCCTTGTTTGGGCCTTTCCAGCGTCACTGAATGTGCGCTGAGTAGCCATGTTAGGTTGTACTGTACTACACATGCCTTTCGTTTCAATAGCAATGCAGGTAGGCCGACAGTTATACACAATATCCAGGTCAACTTGTTATTCTCCGCCCGTTGGGCTGCAAACTTTCCTAGGAGTATGCATTAGGCTTAACAAGAAAATGGACTTTAAGAAGTAATAAATGGGATGTAATTATAATAACTCGGCAGTAACTACAAAAAAATGCACCAAATGCGTAATTAGTTTAAAAATATATTATTTTTGGAATTTGAAATTTTTAATTTCATTACTTGTTGCGCGCGCAATATTTCGTTGGATTTTAAGGTAATACAACTTTATTTTGAAATTATATTTAATCTGACTAGAAATTTCGGATAAAAATATTTCGGATCCCATCAAAATATGGGAAATGTTTTTGAATTCTGTTTTGAGCGGTTGTTTGAAATTATTAATCGTTGTCTAGCTAGAAGTCGGGCTGTACTTTTAACAAACTGTAAATGGGCTGTAGTAAATTCCATTAGAATTAAAAAATGGGTTGTACATTCTTACAAATCGCAAATGGGCTATATGTTCTCTGCCACACACTTGTGGGCCTTCTAAGTTGACGTGCACCCTAAAAAAACTAAGTTGACGCGTATGCAAGGCTTTGTCAACAACACACGGTTCTAGCAGTTGTGGCCGTTGGATGTACATCCAACGGATGTCGTGCTTCTTCTTCAATGTCGGATATTCTTGCTTCAGCAGCCCAAAAAATAATTCCTCCCCCTGACATCTGGGGCGCACCGTTTTGGAGGCTGACCTGTGGGCCTACTAAGCTGACACATACCAAGGGCTTTGTCAACTTAGTCAATATAAACGATTCTAGCTGCAATGACCGTACGTTGTGCATCCAACAGCCGTAGTGCTTATTCAACCTCTGGTCTTCTTGCTTCAGCCGCCCAAAGCAGCGTCGGTCTTGCCGCGTGCTCCTGCCTCCCGTGGCCGGCTGTGATGCCGCGGAGGCCTCACCGCCCCGTACTACTCCCACCGCTGGCCAGGCCATCCCTCTACTCACCCACACCCGTTGTTATTCTGTGGCGACGGCAGCCTCACACCGCAGCCGAACTAGCGAACCCTCGTACTCCTCTCTGCGCGGGCTTCCACTACTGCGTCTTCCCCAGCTCCATGTCGTCCCCTTCCTAGGCCTTGCCATTGTCCACCGCCTGGTGCTCTCGGCGCGGCATGGTCAACGTGGTCAACAATTGACTTCCATCGGAAGAGTACTGTACGTGGAGAGGCTGACAGCTGGGTCCACGGCGGCCGCAAGGAAGTGCCTCCTTATTACGCGCAAAATAATTATTCCTCCACCTGACAGCAGGGACCCACTAGACGGGCCACCTTATTTCGCGAAAAAAATGTTTCCCCCCCTGACTGCTGGGACCCACCGGACGGGCCACCGTATTTCATGAAAAAAATGTTCCCCCGCTGTCAGCTTGGACCCACCGGAAGTGCCTCCTTATTACGCAAAAAAAATGAATACTCCCCCTGTTAGCTGGGACCCACCTTGGTGGGGGGTTGATTTGTGGGCCTACTAAGTTGACGGGGATGGAGGGCTTTGTCAACTTAGTCAATATGAACGATTCTAGCTCAAGTGACCGTACGATGTCCATCCAACGGCCATAGTGCTTCTTCAACCTCAGGTCTTCTTGCTCCAGCCGCCCAAAGTAGCGCCGGTCGTGCCGCGTGCTCCTGCCTCCTGTGGCCGAATGTGATGCCGCGGAGGCCTCACCACCCCCTACTACTCCTGCTGCTGGCCAGGCCATCCCTCTACTCGCCCACACCCCCTGTTATTCTGCAGCGACGGCAGCCTCACACCGCAGCCGAACGAGTGAACCCTCATACTCTTCTACGCGTGGTCATCCACTGCCGCGTCTTCCTCGGCTCCGCGTCGTCCCCTTCGTAGGCCTCGCCGTCGTCCACCGCCGTGGTGCTCTCGGCGTGGCGTGGTCAACGTGGTCAAGGAATGACTTCAATCGGACGTGGACTGTACATGGAGAGGCTGACAGCTGGGTCCACGGCCGCAGCAAGGAAGTGCCTCCTTATTACGCGGAAAATTATGATACCTCCACCTGACAGCAGGGACCCACCGGACGGGCCACTGTATTTTGCAAAAAAAAATGTTTCCCCCCTGACTGCTGGGACCCACCAGCTACATCTTCGCATGCAAGGAAGTGCCTGACAATCGGGACCCACCTGGTCGAAGTGTACATAGCGTTGTCATTCTGGTCGCGAACTTGTACGTACATACTGGTGGATGTAGAGGCGCGCACGTGTCGTAGTAGAGGCGCGCACGTAGCATGTACACGTACGTACAGCGGTCAGTGTGCAAGAAAGAAAATACGGCCACGTACGTACATACGGGTGGGGTGTCGAACGCCTACTCGCGCATACATACGGCCAGGGCTCGTGTACATGGCTGGGTAGGAAGGAGAAACATCATCGTCATCGTGTTCATGGGGAGCCAACCGGCAGGGTCAGAACGGAATGTGTTGTCGTGTTCATTGGGAGGGCTTGGACGAAACAGGCGATGGAAACGAGGCCTGGCATACTGCAGAACGGAGGAAACGGCCTTTTGTTTGACCGGCCACGTTCGAAACAGGATCCTGTTCATCGGGAGGGGTCTGCGTACCGTAAAACGGAGGAAACGGACTTGTGTTGGACCTACTACGGTCGAAACGGGGTCCTATTGATCGGGAGGGGTGTGGCGTACCGCAAAACGGACGAAACGGACTTGTGTTGGAGCGCTACGGTCGAAACGGGGGTCATGTTCATCAAGAGGGGTGTGGTGTACCACAAAACGGGACTCCATGGGATACTGTTCATCTCCACCGTCGACCTCCTCCAGCCTCCACGGGCTACTGTTCATCCACCGTCGACCTCCTCCAGCCTCCACCTGTGACTGTTCATCCATGGGCTCCTGTTCATCCACCCTCCACCGTGCGCTACTTCACCGGCTACTGTTCAACCACCCCTCTCCACGGGCTCCTGTTCACCCACCCCTCCACGGGCTACTGTTCATCCACCCCTCTACTGTCTACTGTTCATCCATCCCTCCACGGGGTCGTCCTATTCATCCAGCCCTCCACGGGGTCCTGTTCATCCATCCCCAACCGGCTCGATCAATCGGGGTCCTATTCATCCAGAGGCAATGCCATGGGGTCATATTCATCCACCCCCACAGCTCACTGTTCATCCACCCCCCCTGCAATGCTCACTGTTCATCCAGAGGCAACATCAATCGGCTTCAGTTAGCAGCAGTAGCGAAGGAATCGCTCGATCGGGTTCGGTTAACAGCCATCGATCGATCTCTCGGGTTTAGTAACGCGTAGCCTGTAGTGCAATCGCTTGGGTTCAGTTAGAGCCCAACGCCTCGCTCGGGTTCAGTTAGAGCCAACACCTCACACACACGCGTGTACGTGTACGAGAGAAACGCGCATCGCTCGGCCCCCGACCACCCACCGTAACCGGGAACTCGCCGAAATTTTCCTCGCCCTCGCTTCTACCACGGGGTTTTCCGTCATGGATGACCCAAAGAATGTCATGCAGCTGCGTCTCCGGCCCGCCCAGGACGAAAAGCCCATTTTCTGTCATGATTTTTTGTCATACAAGTAGGAGCCCACCACATCTATGATGATACCAGGTTTTGTCACAATTATCATCATAGAAGTGTCATAAGCATGACAGGAAAAAAATTCGTTCGGCCCAAAATGTCACGGATGTGTCTTTTTTTGTAGTGCGTGTTGAATTCTCCTCATGCTTATAGTCAAAATAAAGCTTTTACCAAACATATTGTTGATGCTTTGATGCAATCTTATGTAGAAAAACTTGAATTGAAAGTTTCTATACCTAGGAAACTTTATGATGAGTGGGAACCTACTATTAAAATTAAAATTAAAGATCATGAATGCTATGCTTTGTGTGATTTGGGTTCTAGTGTTTCCACGATTCCAAAAACTTTATGTGATGTGCTAGGTTTCCATGATTTTGATGATTGCTCTTTAAACTTGCACCTTGCGATTCCACTATTAAGAAACCTATGGGAAGGATTAATGATGTTATTATTGTTGCAAATAGGAATTATGTGCCCGTAGATTTTTATCGTTCTTGATATAGATTGCAATCTTTTATGCCCTATTATTCTTGGTAGACCTTTCCTTAGAACAATTGGTGCAATTATTGATATGAAGGAAGGGAATATTAGATTCCAATTTCCATTAAGGAAAGGCATGGAACACTTCCCTAGAAATAAAGTCAAGTTACCTTATGAATCTATTATGAGATCCACTTATGAATTGAATACTAAAGATGGCAATACTTAGATCTATTCCCGCTTTTATGCCTAGCTAGGGGCGTTAAACGATAGCGCTTGCTGGGAGGCAACCCAATTTTATTTCTGTTCCTTCCTTTTTGCTTCTGTTTTGTAAGAAATAATTCATCTAGACTCTGTTTAGATGTGGTTTTATGTTTTAATTAGTGTTCGTGCCAAGTAGAACCTATAGGATAACCTACGGTGATAGTTAATTTGATTTTGCTGAAAAACAGAAACTTCTGCACGCACGAAAATAATTTTAATAAATCACAGAAACCTGATTTTTAGTTGATTCTTTTTGCAGTAGATCAATAGACAAATTTCCCAGGGCTTCCTATTTTGGTAGAAGTTACAGTTTGCTTCAGACTGTTCGGTTTTTGTCAAATTCTATTTTTCGTGTGTTGTTTGCTTATTTTGATGCATCTATGGCTAGTATCGGGCGGTATAAACCATAGTGAAAATGGAATAAAGTAGTTTTAACACCAATATAAATAAAGAATGAGTTCATTACATTACCTTATATGGTGGTTTTTCTTTCTTGCACTAACGGAGCTTACGAGATTTCCTGTTGAGTTTTGTGTTGTGAAGTTTTCAAGTTTTGGGTAAAGATTTGATGGACTATGGAATAAGGAGTGGTAAGAGCCTAAGCTTGGGGATGCCCATGGCACTCCAAGATAATCCAAGGATAACCAAAAGCCTAAGCTTGGGGATGCCCCGGAAGGCATCCCCTCTTTCGTCTTCGTCTATGGGTAACTTTACTTGGAGCTATATTTTTATTCATCACATGATATGTGTTTTGCTTGGAGCGTCTTGTATGATATGCACACCTTTTGGGATAGACACACCTTTCTTTTTAGTTTATCACAATCATCCTTGCTGTACACACCTTTTGGGAGAGACACACATCATTTGGAATTTATTAAGAATACTCTATGTGCTTCACTTATATCTTTTGAGCTAGACAATTTTGGTCTAGTGCTTCACTTATATTCTTTTTAGAGCACGGCGGTGGATTTATTTTGTAGAAATTGTTGGTATCTCATGCTCACTTATATTATTTTGAGAGTCTTTTAGAACAGCATGGTATTTGCTATGGTCATAAAATTGGTCCTAGAATGATGGGCATCCAAGTTGGGTACAATAAAAACTATCATAGGAAGTGAATTGGATGCTATGATCAGTTTGATGCTTGATAATTGTTTTGAGATATAAAGGTGGTAATATTAGAGTCATGCTAGTGGAGTAATTATGAATTTGAGGAATACTTGTGTTGAAGTTTGTGATTCCCGTAGCATGCACGTATGGTGAACCCCTTTGTGATGAAGTTGGAGAACGATTTATTTATTGATTGTCTTCCTTATGAGTGGCTGTCGGGGACGAGCGATGGTATTTTCCTACCAATATATCCCCCTAGGAGCATGTGTATAGTAATTTGTTTCGATAACTTGTAGATTTTTGCAATAAGTATATGAGTTCTTTATGACTACTGTTGAGTCCATGGATACTCTCACCCTTCCACCATTGCTAGCCTCTCTTGTGCCGCGCAACTTTCGCCGGTACCATACACCCACCATATACCTTCCTCAAAACAGCCACCATACCTACCTATTATGGCATTTCCATAGCCATTTCGAGATATATTGCCATGCAACTTTCCACCGTTCCGTTTATTATGACACGCTCCATCATTGTCATATTGCTTTTTGCATGATCATGTAGTTGACATCGTATTTGTGGCAAAGCCACCTTGATAATTCTTTCATACATGTCACTCTTGATTCATTGCATATCCCGGTACACTGCCGGAGGCATCCACATAGAGTCATATTTTGTTCTAAGTATTGAGTTGTAAGTAAATAAAAGTGTGATGATCTTCATTATTAGAGCATTGTCCCAAGTGAGGAAAGGATGATGGAGACTATGATTCCCCCACAAGTCGGGATGAGACTCCGGACTTTATGAAAAATAAAAGAGGCCAAAGAAGCCCAAATAAAAAAGAGGCCAAAGAAGCCCACCAATGAGAGAAAATGAGAGAAGGGACAATGTTACTATCCTTCTCCACACTTGCGCTTCAAAGTAGCACCATGATCTTCATGATAGAGAGTCTCCTATGTTGTCACTTTCATATACTATTGGGAATTTTTCATTATAAAACTTGGCTTGTATATTCCAATGATGGGCTTCCTCAAAATGCCCTAGGTCTTCGTGAGCAAGCAAGTTGGATGCACACCCACTTAGTTTCTTTTGTTGAGCTTTCATACACTTACAGCTCTAGTGCATCCGTTGCATGGCAATCCCTACTCACTCACATTGATATCTATTAATGGGCATCTCCATAGCCCGTTGATACGCCTAGTTGATGTGAGACTATAGTCTCCTTTTTTGTCTTCTCCACAACCACCATTCTATTCCACATATAGGGCTATGTCCATGGCTCACGCTCATGTATTGCGTGAAAGTTGAAAAGTTTGAGAACATAAAAGTATGAAACAATTGCTTGGCTTGTCATCGGGGTTGTGCATGATTAAATACTTTGTGTGACGAAGATAGAGCATAGCCAGACTATATGATTTGTAGGGATAGCTTTCTTTAGCCATGTTATTTTGAGAATACATGGTTGCTTTGTTGGTATGCTTGAAGTATTATTGTTTTCATTTCAATATGAACTTTTATTTTGAATCATTTGGATCTGAACATTCATGCCACAATAAAGAAAATTACATTGAGAAATATGCTAGGTAGCATTCCACATCAAAAAATCTGTTTTTATCATTTACCTACTCGAGGACGAGCAGGAATTCAGCTTGGGGATGCTTGATACATCTCCAATGTATCTATAATTTTTGATTGCTCCATGCCATTATATTACCCGTTTTGATGTTTATGGGCTTTACTTTACACTTTTATATCATTTTTGGGACTAACCTACTAACCGGAGGCCCAGCCCGAATTGCTGTTTTTTTGCCTGTTTCAGTGTTTCGAAGAAAAGGAGTATCAAACGGAGTCCAAACGGAATGAAACCTTCGGGAGCGATCTTTTTGGAACAAACGCAATCCAGGAGACTTGGAGTGGACGTCAAGAAGCAGCCAAGGCGGCCACGAGGCAGGAGGGCGCGCCCCCCACCCTCGTGGGCCCCTCGTGGCTCCCCTGACCTACCTTCTTTGCCTATATATATCCACGTACCCTGAAAATATCCAGGAGCACCACAAAAAAACTATTTCCACCGGCGGAACCTTCTATATCCGCGAGATCCCATCTTGGAGCCTTCACCGACGCTCCGCCGGAGGGTGAATCGACCATGGAGGGCCTCTACATCATCTCCAAGGCCTCTCCGATGAGTTGTGAGTAATTTACCATAGACCTTCGGGCCCATAGTTATTAGCTAGATGGCTTCTTCTCTCTCTTTGAATCTCAATACAAAGTTCTCCTCGATCTTCTTGGAGATCTATTCGATGTAACTCTTTTTGCAGTGTCTTTGTCGAGATCCGATGAATTGTGGGTTTATGATCAAGTTTATCTATGAGAAATATTTGAATCTGAATTATTTTATGTATGATTGGTTATCTTTGCAAGTCTCTTCGAATTATCAGTTCGGTTTGGCCTACTAGATTGATCTTTCTTGCAATGGGAGAAGTGCTTAGCTTTGGGTTCAATCTTGCGGTGTCCTTTCCCAGTGATAGCAGGGGCAACAAGGCACGTATTGTATTGTTGCCATCGAGGATAAAAAGATGGGGTTTATATCATATTGCTTGAGTTTATCCCTCTACATCATGTCATCTTTCTTAATGCGTTACTCTGTTCTTATGAACTTAATACTCTAGATGCAGGCAGGAGTCGGTTGATGTGTGGAGTAATAGTAGTAGATGCAGAATCGTTTTGATCTACTTGTTGCGGACGTGATCCCTATATACATGATCATGCCTAGATATTCTCATAACTATGCACTTTTCTATCAATTGCTCGACAGTAATTTGTTCACCCACCGTAATACTTATGCTATCTTGAGAGAAGCCACTAGTGAAACCTATGCCCCCCGGGGCTATCTTTTATCATATAAGTTTCCCATCTATCTTTAATTTCCAATCTATATCATAAAAATACCTAAAATATTTATCTTATCTTATTATCTCTATCAAATCTCACTTATGCAAGTTACCGTGAAGGGATTGACAACCCCTTTATCGTGTTGGTTGCGAGGTTCGTGTTTGTTTGTGTAGGTATGAGGGACTTTTGAGGGGCCTCCTACTGGACTGATACCTTGGTTCTCAAAAACTGAGGGAAATACTTATGCTACTTTGCTGCATCACCCTTTCCTCTTCAAGGGAAAACCAACGCAGTGCTCAAGAGGTAGCACCAGCCTAAGTGTTCCGGAGCAATAGCAAGCTACCATGGCTCAGTGGAAGCACCAGGAGACATTTCGCGATAAGAGAGGCTACCAAGAATAATAAACTAGGTTGTCGGATCCCACACATACCAAGCATTTCAAATCATACACACAATATGCCAGATATGTGCAAATACAACATGGCATCACAACACGACTCTACAACTCAAAGTATTTATTCATTAGGCTTCGAGGAGCGAGATATTATGGGTTTGATGACCTAGCATTCAGAGCATACAAGTCAAAAGCACATGCGGAAGCTTAACATGTCTGAGTACAGACATCTACAAATGAAAAGGGCTGAGAAGCCTGACTATCTACAAGACCCTCTATAGGGCACAAATCATAGCTGAGGTAACAAGCTAAACGTCGAAGTCCATGCGAAACTACTAATGACACTGGAGTCTCTCTGCAAAAACATAAATTAAGCAAACGTGAGTACAAATGTACCCAGCAAGACTTACATCAGAACTAACTACATATGCATCAGTATCAACAAAGGGATGGTGGGGTTTAACTGCAGCAAGCCAGATTTGACTCGGTGGCTATCCTGAACTACGACTGCAAGTAACTCTTTTGAGGTGGCGCACACGAGTCCACATATTCACCATATCAATACACCACTATGGATCCGCTCCTGTTTACCTACGAGAAGGCCATCCATAGCACTCATTCTTATCTTGCGTATTTTAGAGTATCCAGTTTCACTTGTCTATTTTGTGTATAGGCAACCCAGAGGTCCATTACCGTGGATGCGGCTATTCAAATAGATGATGTTAACCCTGCAGGGGTGTACTTCTTCACACACGCTCTCTCCTCTTACCGCCATGTACACGTCATGTATCTCGGCAACCTTCAAGCGGAAGACTGGCAAGGGTGTCGGCCATGACCTGACTAACTACACTAGTCTCTAGTCCAGGTTTATCGCCTATTCAGGTTCCATCCGCAAGGAGATCCGGCGGGGGTGTCGCTCACGGCCCCAAACGATGTGAGCAGGGTTCCCAAGCCCACCATCCGGGTGCCACTTGGTACACCGTGCCATTGCACCTAGTCTGTCCCAAGCCCACCTGTACCGGGTGCCACTTGGTAGACTACTAGCACTACCTACAAACACCAGAAACTAGTTGCAACTCCTGGACAGAGATCGAGTTGATTAATAAGTCGAGAGGGGCACTTAAGCATTCCAATGTGTGGTAGTAGCTGTTCATGGATCACAAACACAGAACTCAATTCCTGAGGACGTTTCAATGAGACAACCCACCATGTACTCCTACATGGCCTCTCACCGCTACCTTTACCAAATCGTATTCACACACTTGCTCTCAACAGTAGGACATGTTCACAACTTTCCAATTCATGTTGTCAGGACCCCGATCCTAAGTCACACCGATCTAGCATGTAACACATCATATTACTTTGCGGCCTCACGCACGGTATTCCCACGGGTGCCACCTTACCTGGCCCGGGACCATTTGCGCCTTTTGGCTCACGTATATGATAGTGTTGCTAGCATCCATATGACAAAGAACTCGAGCCTACATGACTAGTCGTAAACCCAAGGTGGCGCTAACTTACAGGGAAAGGCATACATGACCCAACAACGAATGTGTCGATCAACAACGTATGAACCCAAGTCATAGCAAGCTACATGGACTTAAAGGAACAACATGTGACATTTCCCCGAAGGGACAGACACAGGAACGAAGGACACATGCCGACCAGCCTAAGTGTTCCGGAGCAGTAGCAAGCTACCATGGCTCAGTGGAAGCACCAAGAGACATTTCCTGGTAAGAGAGGCTACCAAGAATAATAAACTAGGTTGTCGGATCCCACACATACCAAGCATTTCAAATCATACACACAATATTCCCGATATGTGCAAATACAACATGGCATCACAACACAACTCTACAACTCAAAGTATTTATTCATTAGGTTTCGAGGAGCGAGATATTACAAACATGGGTCTGATGACCCGGCATTCAGAGCATACAAGTCAAAAGCACACGTGGAAGCTTAACATGTCTGAGTACAGATATCTACAAATGAAAATGACTGAGAAGCCTGACTATCTATAAGACCCTCTATAGGGCACAAATCGTAGCTGAGGTAACAAGCTAAACATCGAAGTCCATGCGGAACTACTAATGAGACTGGAGTCTCTCTGCAAAAACATAAATTAAGAAAACGTGAGTACAAATGTACCCAGCAAGACTTACATCAGAACTAACTACATATACATCAGTATCAACAAAGGATGGTGGGGTTTAACTGCAGCAAGCCAGCTTTGACTCGGTGGCTATCCTGAACTACGACTTCAAGTAAATCTTTTGAGGTGGCGCACACGAGTCCACATATTCACCATATCAATACACCACTATGGATCCGCTCCCGTCTCCCTACGAGAAGGCCATCTGTAGAACTCACGCTTATCTTGCGTATTTTAGAGTATCCACTTTCACTTGTCTATGAACTGTATAGGCAATCCAGAGGTCCATTACATGGACGCGGCTATTCGAATAGATGATGTTAACCCTGCAGGGGTGTACTTCTTCACACACGCTCTCGCCTCTTACCGCCATGTACACGTCATGTATCTCGGCAACCATCAAGCGGAAGCCTGGCGAGGGTGTCGGCCACGACCTGACTAAACACACAAGTATCTAGTCCAGGTTTATCGCCTATTTGGGTTCCATCTGCAAGGAGATCCGGCCGGGTACCGTTCACGACCCCAAATGATGTGAGCAGGGTTCCCAAGCCCACCATCCGGATGCCACTTGGTACACCGTGCCACTGCACCTAGTCTGTCCCAAGCCCACATGTATCGGGTGCCACTTGGTAGACTACTAGCACTACCTACAAACACCAGAAATTAGTTGCAACTCCTGGACAGAGACCGAGTTGATTAATAAGTCAAGAGGGGCACTTAAGCATTTCAATGTGTGGTAGTAGTTGTTCATGGATCACAAACACAGAACTCAGTTCTTGAGGACGGTTTCAATGAGACAACCCACCATGTACTCCTACATGGCCTCTCACCGCTACCTTTACCAAATCGTATTCGCACACTTAGCTGTCAACAGTAGGACATGTTCACAACTTTCCAATTCATCCCCGATGAATCAGACCTGACTCAACTCTAAGCAGTAGCAGGCATGACAAAAAAACATGAATGAGTAGGCACATCAGGGCTCAAACAACTCCTACTCATGCTAGTGGGTTTCATCTATTTACTGTGGCAATGACAGGTCATGCAGAGGAAAAGGATTCAGCTACTGTATCATGTAATAGTTGAAATGTTGTTGTCCTAATGCAGTAAAAGAGAGCAAGAGCGAGAGAGTGGGATTGTATCGGAATGAACAAGGGGGTTTTGCTTGCCTGGCTCTTCTGAAGATAGTATAGTTCTTCATCAGTGTCATCGATCACATCGTCAAAACATCGTCTACTTAGAGGGGACAATTACCGGCAAACAAGGAATAACACAATCAATGCAATGCAACAATATGATGCATGAATGTGACATGGCAACATGTTGTGGTTTGAGATAATGCAACTAGCAACCAGATTGAATGAAGTTAGTTTGAATCAAAGATTCAAATTCAAACTCCATATGTGTAACACCCACGATACGGCTATATCTCCCACGACTTAGAGGCATAACCACATTGTGGTTTTGTCGCAAGATGGGTCATCTTCACACAATCCCATGTAATGAACAAGACTGGGATAAAGAGTTGGCTTACAATCGCCACTTCACACGAGTACTTAAATAAATCATACATCAATCAGAGTACACACATAGTCCGACTATGGACGAAGCGAAAAGAAAAGAAGATAACCCAACTGCTAGATCCCTGATCGTCCCAACTGGGCTCCACTACGGATCAACATGAAACGAAACAAAACAACAACCAAGATCTTCGTTGAGCTCCCATCTGAGCTCGGTTGCAACACCTGAACTGGTACCATCGGCACCTGCAACTGTTGTGATAGTATCTGGTGAGTCACGAGGACTCAGCAATCTCAAAACCCGTGAGATCAAGACTATTTAAGCTTATGGGTAGGAAGTGGTAATGAGGTGGAGTTGCAGCAAGCACTAAGAAAATATGGTGGCTAACATACGCAAATAAGAGCGAGAAGAGAAGCAAACGGAACGGTCGTGAAGCTAGCAATGATCAAGAAGTGATCCTGAACTCCTACTTATGTCAAACATAACCCAAAACCATGTTCACTTCCCGGACTCCGCCGAAAAGAGACCATCGCGGCTACACACGCGGTTGATGCGTTTTAAATAAGTCAAGTGTCAAGTTCTCTACAACCGGACATTAACAAATTCCCATCTGCCACATAACCGCGGGCACGGCTCTCGAAAGTTTATACCCTGCAGGGGTGTCCCAGCTTAGCCCATCACAAGTTCTCACGGTCAACGAAGGATATTCCTTCTCCCAGGAAGACCCGATCAGACTCGGAATCCCAGTTTACAAGACATTTAGACAATGGTAAAACAAGACCAGCAAAGCCGCATGATGTGCCGACAAATCCCGATAGGAGCTGCACATATCTCGTTCTCAGGGCACACCGGATGAACACTATGTACAACTAAAACTAGACCTCAAGTTTCCCCGAGGTGGCACTGCAAGTGGCTCTAGTTTGGACCAACACTGGAAGGAGCACTGGCCTGGGGGGGTTAAAATAAAGATGACCCTTGAGTCTGCAGAACCCAAGGGAAAAAAGGCTTAGGTGGCAAATGTTAAAACCAAGGTTGGGCCTTGCTGGATGAGTTTTATTCAAAGCGAACTGTTAAGGGGGTCCCATAAATCACCCAACCGTGTAAGGAACACAAAATCAAGGAACATAACACCGGTATGACGGAAACTAGGGCGGCAAGAGTGGAACAAAACACCAGGCATAAGGCCGAGTCTTCCACCCTTTACCAAATATATAGATGCATTAATTAAATAAGAGATATTGTGATATCCCAACATAATCATGTCCATCACGGAGCAATCTTCAACTTCACCTGCAACTAACAACGCTATAAGAGGGGCTGAGCAAAGCGGTAATATAGCAAAGCAATGGTTTGCTAGGAAGGGTAAAAAAGGTTAGAGGCTGGCATGGCAATTTGGGAGGCATGGTAAACAAGTGATAGGTAGCGCAGCATAGCGATCGAACGAAGCAACTAGCAAACAAAGATAGAGGTGATATCGAGGGTAATGGTCATCTTTCCTGAAATCCCGCAAGGAAGAAGAACGAGTCCATGAAGGAGTCAAATGGATGTAGTCGAACGAATCCTCACAACTCTGGAACAAAACAGAAGCTAACGAGAGAAGCAATCCGAAAAGAAGCATACAACATGGTAAACACACAAGCATAAACATGGCATGATGCACAAACAAGTATGATGCATGTCCGGTTTAAAGAGGCATGGCATGGCAAAGTGCAACAAACAATACTACAAATTAAGTGGAGCTCAATATGCAACGAGTTGAATATTGACGGAACACCACAGCAATTATTTAGTTCTCTCTCGGTTATGTACCCAACAATATTAAATGTTATTAAACATGGCAAGAGGTGAAACATAATTAAACTAACTATTTAGGCAAGTTTAAATGAGGCCGGAACAACAAACAACAATTCCGAAGAATCCCCATATGTTATTTAGCAATTTAATGCAAACAAAATTTTAACCATTTAAATGTTGTTATCATGATGCGGATGACATATACAAGTTATATGCAATTTTTATGAAAATGTTGACATGAGCACGTTATGAAGCATGTGGTCACCATGACGGAACAAAAGGGGTGCCACGGCAACGAATCCGAAAATGATGCCACGGCAACATATCGGTTCCGGTAGCTCACGGAGATACCAGTGCAAAAGGAAGTGTGTGAATGTGCGGAACATGCAAAAGATGGTCGGGTGATCCCGGATACCAGGTTCCCACGGGACGGTGGCATGGCAAAAGAGGGGCATCGCAAGGACAATTCGATCACGGTGCAAAACTTGAGCATCTCATACAACCAAGCATGCATTCGTTCATGGGCGGTCGTCATCTCGGGATTATACCTTTGAAGCGTGCATTTCGGAGCGGTTCGGGTTTGGTACGATGTAGAGGAAGTAGTCGTTCTTGCAGCGGTCGTAGTGGAAGTAGTTGTACTCGTTTCGTAGTGGGAAGTAGTCGTACACATTTCGTAGTTGTACACACTCCGTAGATGTTCGGGTCACGTCAAGGAACTTGACGTCCACAGGGTCTTCGAGGTCGACGGTAGTGGTACACACGTTGTCATGGAAGTAGTGGTCCACGTTTTGAAGAGGAACTTGACGACTTCGATGTCTCCGGGGCGACAGTAGTGGAACTTGGTGCTTGCGCTGCATGGGTCCTCGGCGACGGTAGTGGTACACGCACGTAGACGAACTTGACGAGTCGTCGTCATCCTGGTACTTGGCGAATCCCACAGCGGCGGTAGAGGTACACTTGGCGGTCTTGGGTCTACATGATTTGGATGCATTCGGGGACGTCTCAGTCGTTCAACATAGAGGCCGTGTAGGCGAACTTGTTGGTATTGATGACCCGAAACGAAGCAACACAAGGGCCTCGGGTGGGAAGCAGCAAGGAGGCGATGGTGGTGGTGAGCGGCAGCACGGGGACGGCTCGGGTGCGGGACAAGGAAGGGAGACACGAGGACGCATCGGGTCACCGGGGCGGCGTGGTGCAGAGGCGAAGCAGGGTCGAGGCAGGGGTGATGCGGAGGAGCTCAGCGTCCATGGTGGCATCCATGGCGGGGCGGCGCTGAGTCGAGGTGCTCGAGCTGTAGGAGGCAAACGGCGGAGGTGCAGGAGAACGACGTCGAGCTTGGCGACGGCCTCATGCTGGAGATGATGATGGGGAGGCGTTCATGGGGTCGGGGACGATGGATCTGGGCGGCGGCGGCGGCTCGGGAGCCTCTCCCGATCGAAACAAGGATGGAGAGGGCCGAGAGAGCAGGTGGCGGCGTGAGGGACGCTGGCGGCAGGGTCGCGCGCGAGGTGGATCGGGAGGAGTGGGGCTCTGCTCCTCTTTGGCAGCGCGAGCAGGGGAACGAGACAAGGGCGCGGCGCTGCTCTCTCTCTCTCTCTCTCTCTCTCTCTGCGACGGGGCATCAAGGGAGCAGGGGATCAAGCAGGGCTCTCCCTGGCGATGTGTGTGGTGTGAGTGGCGGCGTGAGGTGGTGAACGAGGAGGACGGGGATCGGGCGATGGTCGGGCTAGGGTTAACAGCGGGGCACGGCTGGGCCTTGGGCTAGTTGCACGAATGGGCCGACCTAGATGGTCAGACCCAAGAGGACGGCTGGGCTGGCTCTCTTCTCTCTCTCTCACTCCAAAAAAAACAGAGATAAGAAAGAAAAGAAAAGGAGGTTAGAGGTGGAGCTTGAGCAGGAGGGTATTTTTCCCGAACTCATAAAAATGAGTTTGATCCAAGAAAATAGGAATGGCCAAGATTGCAAGATTTGAATTCAAATTCATTTGATTTAAATTCAAATGATTTGAATAGGAAGTGAGGGTTGGGAAGGTCCAAAAATGTTCGGATTTTTGGTGGAGCTCCGGAATATGATGAAAGAATATATGGCAAGGTTGGAGACCAAGAATTAAGATAACAAAGGCATTGGGATAATTTGCAAGTGTGTTATGGTGATTTCCAAATTAAAGAAATATTTAATATAGCTCCCTAATATTGGGACGATATGTTATAAAGAGAAGTCACCATGTGAATTCCCTCGATTTAAATGGACCGAAGATCCATACAATTTATTTATGTGAGGTTTTAAAAATTAAATGACATGCTAGCATGATGACATGATGCAATGCAAAAATTAAAAGAGCAAGCACAAAAGAAACACACGGTGAAACTCGGAATAGCTGGAAGTCTTCTGGATCGTCGGTCTCGGGGCATCACAACACTCCACCACTACAAGAGGATCTCGTCCCGAGTTCTAGGATGGCACCGGAGAGAAATTGAAGAGGAAGAGAAGAGGTAAAACTAAGTTGCTTCTTCAACAAACGAGTGAAACCACGAACCTTGAGAGGTTGAAAAAATTGAAAGAAAGAATACAAAGGAGATGAACGAGATTGCAAACAATCCGTTAGAAAAGAGGAACAAGGAACATTACAAGAACTTGAAGGTTGCAAAGACATGAATCAAGAGTTTAATGGACAAGATAGAATTCGAAACCACTCCGGTTAAAACAAGATGAGAGAGGAAGAATTCGGGCAACACTCCGGTTAAATGGATAAGCATAGAAAAGAACACGATCCTCACAATTCGAGATGATGAGTGAAGAGAGCAATATTACCATGCCTCCGGAAGAAAGAATATAATATAGATCATTGGAACAAAAGAATGGAGAAGAAAATGCCAACTTCTGCCACAAATGAGCTTGGATAGCACCCTTCCAAGAAGGTTATAACGGAGTTGTTGGAAAACCAACAACGAAACGAATAAGCTTGTAGTGGGCTTATGGAATACTTCTCAAAATTGAGGTGACAACCGACCACGAAAGAGAGAAAGCTTCTTCCACCGAGGTGATAAAGAGATAACTTGGATCATTGATAAGCACCACAATTAGCAACATTCCTCAGGGAAGGCTTTACGTGAAATATGACACAAGATAACTCCAACAATGAGGTTGATGGTTGAAAAGATCTCTTGAACAAAGAGAAAATTATGGATTTAAATATGTCACTCTTGAAAACTTGTGAATCATGAAACACGAAGGGAAATTATCAAGAATAACATAAAACCATCTCAAAAGATAAGATAGAGAGAATTGCACTTCGAAATGCAAGATGAAGAATACTTGAGCTTTTCCAAGAACAATCTTGAAGAACACTTGAAGAATGAAAGGAATACTTGACGAACCACCATGTAGAGCCTCCATGAAGAACTCCGGTAATAAAAGGATGATAAAAAGAAAGAGAAGTTGAAAGCACAAGGTAAAGCCTTGCGATGATTTATATGGAGCATCGCGACGAGATAATGCGGAAAACTTGGAACTCCGGAAAAGAAAAGATGAAGCATCTCGAACCGAGAAAAATGACATGATGAACAACTCTGGAAAGAAGAAACTAGATCACTTGGATGAAACAATAATAAGAATTACGTTATGCGCATCCTTCACCAATTAAATTGATGACAAGCAACGGATTTGGCATACTACTTATTCTTTTTGAGGGATTAAGGATAGAGATAGAGCAAACTTGAGAAGGTATTGATGGAACGACCGGTGGGATTTGGAAACAACAAATGAATTGATATGATAATGAAGGAAGTGAAATGTTGAAAGAACCACCGTAAGAATTGAAAATGAATGAAGAAAAGATAAAGAAACACCGGGAAGAATTAGAAAATGAACGAAGATACTTGAGAGAATTTAGATACAAGTGAACGTTGAGATCAAGAGCTGACTAGAGGATACCTGAACGATTCACCGTAAGATTTGGAGAACGAGAACTGAAAGCTGGAATGAATAATTATGACATGATGGCCTACGGAGGAAAAAAAATGGGAACAACTCATGAAATGCTCCGGATGGGTAAAAAGAATTCTCACAATCTAAAAGAATTATGAGAGGATGGCATCAAGCTTGAACTTCGCATCTTTGGAAGAACGGGTAAGGATTTAAGAGGAACTCCTCTTCGGTCTTCAAAATCCGAGAATGCCGACGAGAAACCACCACCATGAATTGTTGAGGCACTCCGGAATGACAATTAGAAAGATTGAACGAACGATGAAAAGAATTTGAAAGATCTTGGAGAAAGACATTTGACTGATGATAATTCATTCTTACGTCAAACTTGCAATAAATTTGAGAATAACTTCGTAAAGAATTAGAAGACTCAGGTAAGATCCTGGAAAAAGACCTGTGGGTTAGGGCCCACTAAAAAGATACACCGTTGAATGATTGATTGAAAGGGGGATTGCACCGATTGAATTAAATAGCTTGAATTAGAGAAAAACCTCGAAGTACTCGAACGGACTAAGAATGGAAACATGATTCTTTTGAGATATCTTTAGTACTCCAGAACAAATGAATGGCGAGAAGTTGATGATTAAGAGGTGCACCGGCATGAGAAAACATTTGAAAGGAGGAAAGAGATATGATCGACAAAGCTTGAATTGAATAAATAAGAGAGCCTTGGATAAGAAATTCACATGGGAAGATATGTGAAACAAAAGGAAGAGATATAATCAACACCAAAGCTTTAAATTAATCCACCAGAGAAGAAAAGAGAACGAAGAATAATGAACTTGAAGCTCCGTTAGTATCTTCGTGAGAATCGCCGGAGAAGAACATTGGCGGAAAAGAATGGAGAGACTTCACATGAATAAATGGATACTTGATTAAAAAATCTAAGTCTTTGAAGAAAAAAAAGGGTGGGAGGGTGGGTAAAAACAAAGACAACTTGAGATGAACAAAACAAACACCGTTGAGAAAACTTAGAATTGATCTTGCGGATGGGGAGAATGATGGGATCATCTCGAAGAGAAGCGCACCGGTTGGAAAAGAATTAACATGACGACCTCGATGATCAAGAAGGATTAGCATTCACATAGTAATATGAGAACAATGTTTAGGAAAGGTATGGATTCAACATTTGACTTCGAAGCAACATGAATACCACAACTCAAAACAAAACAAAGGATTTGGCTTGCAGAATAAGCCGGAACAAACATATGATAGAGATTTCGTCCGAAGTTTTCGTGGTGCGGCCCACACGGGCTCGATCGTATAGCACTATCATGTACAAGGAAGTGCACATGACATATGAAGTGTCCCCGAACCAGCATAGCCAAGTGTTCTTTAAGACACAACGAGACCACTGTAAAAACGACCGTGGATAGGCGGACCACTAGAGGTCGAACCCCAATCTCATATCATGCATCTATCAGAAAGAAAAAACTAGAGCTACTTGAATTCCCACCTATAAAACTCCCGAAACTTTCTGGTTATGCAATCTGGTGTTGGGGATACAGGGGAAGCAATATATATCTCACCCAAAACTAACAATCCCTACATCCAAGATGTATCCATCTGTCAACACATAACCAAGAAACCTTCAAAAATCGTGTACCTCAACCTTCGAAAAGCATCCGTTATACAAGCTATGGCAATACTCCCGAACTCCCGCCCCAGTACTGGGTGGCATCGAGGTTATCTCACCAACAACTGCATAAAAGAGATTTTCGATGTCGGCAAAACTCAGGTATTCCAGTGCAACGATAAAATTATGACAACAACACATCGGAGCTCAACTCCCCGGGACACTGCCACAACCCCTAAATCTCAGGAGGCACCAAGAATAATGTTCTCATCATAAGAATATCGGAACGATCCCAAGATACCCGTGTGATCCTAAAAAAATTAGTGAAATTTGAGGAGAGGAAAGACAAAACATCTACGTCAGGAGACCTCACCAGAGCGACGAAGGGACTGAGGAGTAAAAAGAATCCTACTCTCCGATATATAACATCCTAAGACTCAAAACTTTTTTGTTCTAGACTCAACAACGCCAGCGATTCGATCAAGCAGGGGGCTCCTAAGTCGGGGATGGCTCTGATTACCAACTTGTAACGCCCACGATGCGGCTATATCTCCCACGTGTCGAAGCACGACTTAGAGGCATAACTGCATTATAGTTTTGTCGCAAGAAGGGTCATCTTCACACAATCCCATGTAATGAACAAGACTGGGATAAAGAGTTCGCTTACAATCGCTACTTCACATGAGTACTTAAATAAATCATACATCAATCAGAGTACACACATAGTCCGACCACGGACGAAGCCAAAAGAAAAGAAGATAACCCAACTGCTAGATCCCCGATCGTCCCAACTAGGCTCTACTACTGATCAACATGAAACGAAACAAAACAAAAACCAAGATCTTCGTTGAGCTCCCATCTGAGCTCGGTTGCAACACCTGCACTGGTATCATCGGCACCTGCAACTGTTGTGATAGTATCTGGTGAGTCACGAGGACTCAGCAATCTCAAAACCCGCGAGATCAAGACTATTTAAGCTTATGGGTAGGAAGTGGTAATGAGGTAGTGTTGCAGCAAGCACTAAGCAAATATGGTGGCTAACATACGCAAATAAGAGCGAGAAGAGAAGCAAACGGAACGGTCGTGAAGCTAGCAATGATCAAGAAGTGATCCTGAACTCCTACTTACGTCAAACATAACCCAAAACCATGTTCACTTCCCGGACTCCGCCGAAAAGAGACCATCACGGCTACACACGCGGTTGATGTGTTTTAATTAAGTCAAGTGTCAAGTTCTCTACAACCGGACATTAACAAATTCCCATCTGCCAAATAACTGCAAGCACGGCTCTCGAAAGTTTATACCCTGCAGGGGTGTCCCAACTTAGCCCATCACAAGCTCTCACGGTCAACGAAGGATATTCCTTCTCCCAGGAAGACCCGGTCAGACTCGGAATCCCGGTTTACAAGACATTTCGACAATGGTAAAACAAGACCAGCAAAGCCGCCCGATGTGCCGACAAATCCCGATAGGAGCTGCACATATCTCATTCTCAGGGCACACCGGATGAACACTACATACAACTAAAACCAGACCTCAAGTTTCCCCGAGGTGGCGCTGCAAGTGGCTCTAGTTCAGACCAACACTCGAAGGAGCACTAGCCCGGGGGGGTTAAAATAAAGATGACCCTTGAGTCTGTAGAACCCAAGGGAAAAAGGCTTAGGTGGCAAATGTTAAAACCAAGGTTGGGCCTTGCTGGAGGAATTTTATTCAAAGTGAACTATTAAGGGGGTCCCATAAATCACCCAACCATGTAAGGAACGCAAAATCAAGGAACATAACACCGGTATGATGGAAACTAGGGCGGCAAGAGTGGAACAAAACACCAGGCATAAGGCCGAGTCTTCCACCCTTTACCAAATATATAGATGCATTAATTAAATAAGAGATATTGTGATATCCCAACATAATCCTGTCCATCATGGAGCAATCTTCAACTTCACCTGCAACTAACAACGCTATAAGAGGGGCTGAGCAAAGCGGTAACATAGCCAAGCAATGGTTTGCTAGGAAGGGTAAAAAAGGTTAGAGGCTGGCATGGCAATTTGGGAGGCATGGTAAATAAGTGATAGGTAGCGTAGCATAGCGATAGAACGAAGCAACTAGCAAGCAAAGATAGAGGTGATATCGAGGGTAATGGTCATCTTTCCTGAAATCCCGCAAGGAAGAAGAACGAGTCCATGAAGGAGTCAAACGGATGTAGTCGAACGAATCCTCACAATTCTGGAACAAAACCGAAGCTAACGAGAGAAGAAAACCGGAAAGAAGCATACAACATGGTAAACACACAAGCATAAACATGGCATGATGCGCAAACAAGTATGATGCATGTCCGGTTTAAAGAGGCATGGCATGGCAAAGTGCAACAAACAATACTACAAATTAAGTGGAGCTCAATATGCAACGAGTTGCATATTGACGGAACACCACATCAATTATTTTGTTCTCTCTCGGTTATGTACCCAACAATATTAAATGTTATTAAACATGGCAAGAGTTGAAACATAATTAAACTAACTATTTAGGCAAGTTTAAATGAGGCCGGAACAACAAACAACAATTCCGAAAAATCCCCATATGTTATTTAGCAATTTAATGCAAACACAATTTTAACCATTTAAATGTTGTTATCATGATGCGGATGACATATACAAGTTATATGCAATTTTTATGAAAATGTTGACATGAGCATGTTATGAAGCATGTGGTCACCATGACGGAACAAAACGGGTGCCACGGCAACGAATCCGAAAATGATGCCACGGCAACATATCGGTTCCGGTAGCTCACGGAGATACCAGTGCAAAAGGAAGTGTGCGAATGTGCGGAACATGCAAAAGATGGTGGGGTGATCCCGGATACCGGGTTCCCACGGGACGGTGGCATGGCAAAAGAGGGGCATCGCAAGGACAATTCGATCACGATGCAAAACTCGAGCATCTCATACAACCAAGCATGCATTCGTTCATGGGTGGTCGTCATCTCGGGATTATACCTTTGAAGCGTGCATTTCGGAGCGGTTCGGGTTCGGTACGATGTAGAGGAAGTAGTCGTTCTTGCAACGGTCGTAGTAGAAGTAGTTGTACTCGTTTCGTAGTGGGAAGTAGTCGTACACGTTTCGTAGTTGTACACACTCCGTAGATGTTCGGGGTCACGGCAAGGAACTTGACATCCACGGTGTCTTTGAGGTCGACGGTAGTGGTACACATGTTGTCATGGAAGTAGTGGTTCACGTTTTGAAGAGGAACTTGACGACTCCGATGTCTCCGGGGCGACAGTAGTGGAAATTGGTGCTTGCGCTGCATGGGTCCTCGGCGACGGTAGTGGTACACGCACGTAGACGAACTTGACGAGTCGTCGTCATCCTGGTACTTGGCGAATCCCATAGCTCCGGTAGAGGTACACTTGGCGGTCTTGGGTCTACATGATTTGGATGCATTCGGGGACGTCTCAGTCGTTCAACGTAGAGGCCGTGTAGGTGAACTTGTTGGTCTTGATGACCCGAAACGAAGCAACACAAGGGCCTCGGGTGGGTAGCAGCAAGGAGGCGATGGTGGTGGTCAGCGGCAGCAGGGGGACGGCTCGGGTGCGGGACGAGGAAGGGAGACACGAGGATGCATCGGGTCGACGGGGCGGCGCGGTGCAGAGGCGAAGCAGGGTCGAGGTAGGGGTGATACGGAGGAGCTCGGCGTCCATGGCGGCATCCATGGCGGGGAGGCGCTGAGTCGAGGCGCTCGGGATGCAGGAGGCGAACGGCGGAGGTGCAGGAGAACGACGTCGAGCTTCACGACAGCCTCTTGCCGGAGATGATGATGGGGAGGCGGTCATGGGGTCGGAGACGGTGGATACGGGCGGCGGTAGCGGCTCAGGAGCCTCTCCCGATTGAGACGAGGATGGAGAGGGCCGAGCGAGCAGGTGGCGGCGCGAGGGACGCTGGCGGCAGGGTCGCGCGCGAGGTGGATCGGGAGGAGCGGCGCTCTGCTCCTCTCTGGCAGCACGAGCAGGGGAACGAGACGAGGGCATGGCGCTGCTCTCTCTCTCTCTCTGCGACGGCGCATCGAGGGAGCAGGGGATCGAGCAGGGCTCTCCCTGGCGATGTGTGTGGTGTGAGTGGCGGCGCGAGGTGGTGAACGAGGAGGACGGGGATCGGGCGATGGTCGGGCTAGCGTTAACAGCAGGGCGCAGCTGGGTCTTGGGCTAGCTGCACAAATGGGCCAGCCTAGATGGTCAGACCCAAGAGGCCGGCTGGGCTGGCTCTCTTCTCTCTCTCACTCTAAAGAAAAAAACAGAGATAAGAAAGAAAAGAAAAGGAGGTTAGAGGAAGAGCTTGAGCAGGAGGGTATTTTTCCCGGACTCATAAAAATGAGTTTGATCCAAGAAATTAGGAATGGCCAAGATTGCAAGATTTTATTTCAAATTCATTTGATTTAAATTCAAATGATTTGAATAGGAAGTGAGGGTTGGGAAGGTCCAAAAATGTTCGGATTTTTGGTGGAGCTCCGGAATATGATGAAAGAATATATGGCAAGGTTGGAGACCAAGAATTAAGATAACAAAGGCATTGGGATAATTTGCAAGTGTGTTATGGTGATTTCCAAATTAAAGAAATATTTATATAGCTCCCTAATATTGGGACGATATGTTATAAAGAGAAGTCACCATGTGAATTCCCTCTATTTAAATGGACCGAAGATCCATACAATTTATTTATGTGAGGTTTTAAAAATTAAATGACATGCTAGCATGATGACATGATGTAATGCAAAAATTAAAAGAGCAAGCACAAAAGAAACACACGGCGAAACTCGGAATAGCTGGAAGTCTTCTGGAGCGTCGGTCTCAGGGCGTCACAATATGTGATTTCTTAAATGTCATTTAATTGAATTGTCCTAAATAGTAGTCATAAGTTGTTCTAACATGCATGAAAATGGTGCAGATGGATAGATTGGATTTTTCAGATCATTTTTCATATATAAATTATTTCATTCAGAGTTACGGTTGAATTTATATGAATTTTTGAAGTTTTCGATATTTTCTGAAATTTCCATGATTAATAAAAATCCAGAAAATGATTAACTGCGTTAGCACTGTGTAAGCATTACGTCAGCAGGTCAACTGCGCTGACCCAGGTCAACCCTGACCTGTGGGTCCCGCATGTCAGTGTAACAGCGTTCACAGTAGAGGCTGACCAGTGGGGCCAGGTCAACACTGAGATGGCAAGGTCAAACTGACCGGTGGGGCCACGGGCATTAGCTTAAATTAAACAGGGAATAACCATGTTGTTAATTAACGGGTGGGGCCCATCTGTCAATGACTCTAGGGGTTAACTAATCAGTGATTAGTGCTAATTAAGTCTGGGCCACGTCATCTAATCCGGCGACTAATTGCCGGCGGTAAGCAGACACGGCGGCTCTCCTCGTCCGGCCATCTCCGGCGTTGGTTGGACGTGCGGCTAGGCGCGCTAGAAAGCCCGTGATGCGGCGCATCCAGTGGTGGCCGCGGTGTGTGCTGGGGCAGCATGTAGCGGCGGTGGTGACAAGCTGGGCGGCGGCCGGAGTTGCGGCTTCGAGCGGGATGGCGTTGTGGTGCATGACGAAGCAAGCTAGGCAAATGGTTGGGCCTACGGGGGCTGCAGGACCTCAACGATGTGCTCGGGCATGGCTTAAACGGGCCCTGCCCACAACAGCGAAATGGCCGACGGCGAGAAGCTCTCGGGTCCCGTGGGGATCAGAGCTAGCAAGCTTAAACGAGAGAGGGAGGGGATGGGTTCAACGAGGAAGCTCACATAGGGGCTAATGGAAGGGTCTGCAGGCACGGGGACGACCGATAGGCAGCAAATCGACGGCGATGACCTCCGGGCACCGAGGTTGAAGAAGGCGTCGGGGACGGCATTTCGGGGAGCGTTCGGTTGCGTCACTCGGCGAAGATGGTTTAGAGGTCGACGGCGGAGCTTCTTGGTGCTTTGGAGGGGCGTGTGGTGGCCGGTGGCTGCAGTGGTGCTTGTCGGCGAGCTGTGAGGCGCTCGGCGGCTGCGCGCACGAGGGATAGAGAAGGAGGAGGCGACCAGAGAGAGGGGGAATGTCACGCCCAATATGCGATACTCTCCTAAAGAGACTCGAAGGTCCCACCAAGGATAGAACCGCATATTGAAACGCTTTTGCAAGGTGGATATCATTACATCAACATTACATGATAGATGGGGATACATACAAAAGGCATACAATGCCACCGAATACAACATCACAATACATAAGAGCATCATCCGACTATGGTTAAAACACAAACAGAAACTCAAACGACATCCACCTTGCTAGGCCAGGCTGCCGACCTGGAACCTATCCCCTGATCGAAGAAGAAGCAGAAGAAGAACTCCAAAACAAGCAAACATCGCTCTCGTGTCATGATCATCGCACAACCTGTACCTGCAACTGTTGTTGTAGTAATCTGTGAGCCACGAGGACTCAGCAATCCCATTACCATGGGTATCAAGACTAGCAAAGCTTAATGGGAAAGGAAGGGGTAAAGGCGGTGAGGTTGTAGCAGCGACTAAGCATATATGGTGGCTAACATACGCAAATAAGAGCGAGAAGAGAGCAAGCGGAATGGTCCTGAAGCTAGCAATGATCAAGAAGTGATCATGAATCCCACTTACGTCAAACATAACCCAAAAAACGTGTTCACTTCCCGGACTCCACCGAAAAGAGACCATCACGGCTACACACACGGTTGATGCGTTTTAATTCGGATCTGGTGTCAAGTTATCTACAACCGGACATTAACAAATTCCCATCTGCCCATAACCGCGGGCATGGCTTTCGAAAGTTTAAACCCTGCAGGGGTGTCCCAACTTAGCCCATGATAAGCTCTCGCGATCAACGAAGGATATACCTTCTCCCAGGAAGACCGATCAGACTCCGAATCCCGGTTTACAAGACATTTCGACAATGGTAAAACAAGACCAGCAAAGCCGCCCAATGCGCCAACAATCCCGATAGGAGCTGCACATATCTCGTTCTCAGGGCAACAACGGATAAGTCAAGCTACGAGTAAAACCAGACTTCGAGTTTCCCTGAGGTGGCCCCGCAAGCTGCTCAGTTTGGACCAACACTTAGACAAGCACTGGCCCGGGGGGCTAAAATAAAGATGACCCTAGAGAGAGTGACTCCCAAGGGAAAAGTAGGTGGTGGTGAGGCAAATGGTAAAACCAATGTTGGGCCTTGCTGGAGGAGTTTTATTCAAAGCGAACTATCAAGGGGGTCCCATAAATCACCCAACCGCGTTAGGAATGCAAAATCCGGGAACATAACACTGGTATGACGGAAACTAGGGCAGCGAGAGTGGAACAAAACACCAGGCATAAGGCCGAGTCTTCCACCCTTTACCAAGTATATAGATGCATTAATAATATAAGAGATATTGTGATATCCCAACATAATCCTGTCCACCATGGAGCAATCTTCAACTTCACCTACAACTAACAACGCTATAAGAGGGGCTGAGCAAAAGCGGTAACATAGCCAAGCAATGGTTTGCTAGGAAGGGTGAAAAGGTTAGAGGCTGCCATGGCAATTTAGGAGGCTTGAAGAGCAAATGATAGGTAGCGCAGCAAAGCGATAGAACGGAGCAACTAGCATAGCAATGATAGTAAAGAGATCCAAGGTGACGGTCATCTTGCCTGAAATCCCGCAAGGAAGAAGAACGAGTCCATGAAGAAGATGAACGGATGAAACCGTACCAAGCGTAGATGAACGAATCCTCATGATCGCAACGAAACGGGAACTATCGAGAAGAAGCACACAACATAGTAAACACACCACACATATACAAGACATTATGCTCAACCAAGCATGATGCAAGACAAGACTACATGAAGCTACTCATGGCAAGAGATGATGCAATCAAGAGCAACACATCAAGGCAAGTTTAAATGAGGCCGGGAACAATATATAACAATTCCGGTAAGTCCTCATATGCAAATTTCGAAGTTGGTCCAGATCTGAATAAATCTTACGTTCAAGTTGTTAAACAGCAAGTTAAGATGCACAAAGATGATCTACACGAGATTCTAGTTAAGTTACATATAAAGTTCACTTAGTTCGGGGCTACGGCCTAGAAGATATGAGCAAAACAAGTTAAACATGGCATTGATGCAAAATGCATACAAACATCAAGCAAACACCTCAAAACATGGATGCAACATGATAATATGAAACTACATGCAATTCTAAGCAAGTTTCATATAGAGCACACTCAAAACGGAGCAACGGTTCCACACATACACTCTATACAAGTTATAGCAACAATCTGTCAAAAACAACAACTAGGCATATTGCAAGCATCAAAACAACATGCTACAGCATCTCAACATGAAAACAAAAGACATGGACATGATGTATAGGTAAAGCATAACAAAACATGAACACTGAGCTATCTCCATAAATCACTAGAACATGCTCAAACACACATGGCAAGATTGCAAATAATAACAGTTCAGACTTTGCAGAAAATAACATCAGGTTGCAATGTTCAGAGCTATCAAACAACATGTTACAGGAAGTTATCATGGCAAACAAAGGCATGGCATGAAACTAATAATTTCATAGAACAAAAGTCCCTTACTGACCATGAGCCACAAAGGATCAGAAGATATGATGGCACCCACGTAAACATAGCAAGTTATAATACAGATTCATACATGACAGGAACAACAATAAGTAGGCATGTTGGTGAGTTTGTACCACTCACCACAGAGCAATACATGGCATGGCAAGGCAAAAAAACAGTAAGAATACATATTTGTGAAGCTAAGCATGGCAATAGCAAGTTCATATGGTGCATGGAACACTAGTAAAGCACATGGCAACAACTGAACTTAGACAGCAACATTATTTAGCAACTTTGGAGCAAGATATGAACAAGCTACATCAAGCTATAATTGCAACCAGGGGCATGGATGGATAGAGCATAACATGTAGAACAAAACACCCTTAGTGAACATCTCCAGATTATGCATAGAATGACTTGTAGCATCAGGTTTACATAGCATCACGAAATAACAGATTTAGCCTAGCAAAACAGTAGCAGCAAGTATCCTACTTAACAAGCTCGATTCACTCACCACAAGTCATTGCATGACAAGATAAGCATGGCATCAGCAGGAAGACATGTTTATGAAACAAACCAAGGCAAGAACAAGTTCATAGCATGCAAGGATCAACTACAACAACTTTGGCAAAATTGAATAACATGTAAACAATCTGCCAGGAAACATTTTGTAGCAAAAGTAGAGAACGAACATGACATGCTAGACTACTCCATAATTGCAACCATGGGAATGAATGGATAGAGCATAACCATATGTTCAAAACATCCTTACTGAAGTATCTCAAAATAAGCATGGATCTCTCTGTAGCATCATGTTTACATGGCATCAAAGTAACAGCAGAACAGGGACTAAAATCAGCAACATCACGAAGCCTAGTTTGCATGCTTGCGCTAGTCACCATATTGATCACAAAAATACATGGTAAGCACCTCTGTAAAGAAGACATGTCATAGATCAAAACACATGTAGACATCAACCTCATAGGATGCAGAAATCAATCATGGGAAAAATGACAAATGAGCAAGTTCTGTTAACAGACAGCAGACAACATCACATAGCACTCTTGCAATGAAGATTCAGGCATCAAGATGGACTCAAATGAACATGATGCAATGGAATGAAATGAAGTACTTGTTGAGACGAACAATTTGACATATTGCACGCACAAAATGGAGCAGTATGCATGGAGATATGATGCGATGAACATGGCATGATAATGTAAATATTTTAGGGACTTCAGCAAAATCGGGGTCAACCTTCGAACCGGATCTGGAACTGAGGTCGGGCACGAAAGCCGAGGTGGGGCCGGAAATGGCAGGGCTCGCCGGAGTTGGGGGGACGGTGGCCGGAGAAGGCGGATCCGGCGGTCTTCGACCGGATCTAGCCGGAGGAGGGGGCCGGCGATAAGGAGGAGGTCCCGCGAGCAGTGGCGGCGGGAGCCGGTCGGGGCAGCGGCGAGGCGAGCGCCCTTGAGAGGGGCGGCGGCCAGAGCGCTCCCGGCCGGTGGCGGCGCGGGGCGGGACGCCGGCGC
>NC_041393.1:29370483-29377634 GCF_002162155.2 Triticum dicoccoides
GGCGGCGGACGTGTCCGGCGGGGGCGGACGCGTCCGGCGGCGGAGAGGGAAAAAGCTAGGGTTTGAGGGGGAGAATCCGCGAATTTCGGGGGAGGGCACCTATTTATAGATTCTGGGAGCTAGGAGAGTCCAAATGAGGAGCGGTTTTCGCCCACACGATCGTGATCGAACGACCGAGAGCATGGAGGGGGTTAGGATGGGTTTTGGGCCACTTTGGAATGGGTGTTGGGCTGCAAAGAGAAGGGGGGTTTCGGGCTACGCGGTTAACTGTTGGAGTATCAAACGGACTCCAAATGGCACGAAACTTGATAGGCGGTCTACCGGTGGTGTACCCAGGCCGCTTGGCAAGACTCGGTCCATTCCGAGAATGTTTAACACCCGCTCACAATGAGAGACAAAAGGGGAACGCCGGAGGTCATATGAGTGCCGGATTGCAAAACGAACAACGGGGAAAATGCTCGGATGCATGAGACGAACATGTATGCAATGCAAAGCGCATGATGACATGATAAAATGCAACACGCAAGCAAATGACATGGCAACGACGGCGAATAACTGGCGGACACCTGGCGCATCGAATCTGGGGCATTACAGGGAACTGGAAGAGGGGGGAGTTGGGCGTCTCCGTGGCGCATTCAGAAGGGCCGGGGAGGGGTAGGCAGGCAGGGAGGAGCTGGAGCGGCTCGGCTGTGCGCCGGGCACGCAGCTGCTTCTCCTCCTGGCAGGAGGAAGAAGACAGCGCTACCCCTGGTGGGCTGGGCATGTTGGCTGGGCTGCCAGCTGGGCCGGCCAGGTAAGTGGCCCAGGTGGGCTTCCTCTTTCTTTCTCTTTCTTTTTGTTTCAATTTTATATTTTTTCTTTTTTTTATTTAGTAAAAAATACTAAACCATTTGATAAAGTGCTGATAATAATTGTGGGTACTTGTGAAATTATTTCCAACAGCCCTCAAATCATTTCAGAATAATTTGAGCATTTAAACTATTTATAGAATTCAAATGCCCCAATTCAAATATAATATGGGTTAATTCAGAAATCCATAAATGGCCAACAATTATGCTCATGATTTTTGGCAGAGGTTTCCACCTTTATCAAAAATCATGAACATTTTTAAAGGGCATTTGGGTTCTTGAAAAAGGTTGTATTTGATCCTATTGAATTCTTTCTGGTGGTAGGGTTTGGTCAATCCCCATTTGAAGTTTCTTTCAAATTTAAACATGATGCACACATGGATCTAGTCTAGTGCAAAACCAGAAGCTAGGGATGTGACACTGTTGGTGCTATATTGGAACAAAGAGTTGATAAGAAATTAAATGTTATGCAATATGCTAGTAAAACTCTAGACAGTGCCTAGAGAAATTATGCTACTACTGAAGAAGAATTTTTTGTAGTTGTATTTTCTTGTGATAAGTTCAGGCTTTATATTGTTGATTCCAAAGTAACTGTTCACACTGATCATGCTGCTATTAAATATCTCATGGAAAAGAAAGATACTAAACCTAGACTTATTAGATGGGTTCTCTTGATACAAGAATTTGATTTGCATATTATTGATAGAAAGGGAGCTGAGAACCCCGTTGCAGACAACTTGTCTAGGTTAGAGAATGTCCTTGATGACCCACTACCTACTGATGATAGCTTTCCTGATGAACAATTAGCTGTCATAAATGCTTCTCGTACTACTCCGTAGTATGCTGATTATGCTAATTACATTGTTGCTAAATTTATACCACCTAGTTTCACATACCAGCTAAAGAAAAAGGTTTTCCTATGATTTAAGACATTACTTTTGGGATGACCCACACCTTTACAAAGAAGGAGTAGATGGTGTTATTAGACGTTGTGTACCTTAGCATGAACAGGAACAGATCCTACACAAGTGTCACTCCGAGGCTTACGGAGGACACCACGCTGGAGATAGAACTGCACATAAGGTACTACGATCCGGTTTTTATTGGCCTACTCTTTTCAAAGATGCCCATAAGTTTGTCTTGTCTTGCGATGAATGTCAAAGAATTGGTAATATTAGTAGACGTTGGGAAATGCCTATGAATTATTCACTTGTTATTGAACCATTTGATGTTTGGGGCTTTGACTATATGGGACCTTTTCGTTCCTCCAATGGGTATACACATATTTTAGTTGATGTTGATTATGTTACTGAGTGGGTAGAAGCTATTCCAAATCCAACTAGTAGTGTCGATCATAACACTTCAATTAAGATGCTTAAAGAAGTTATTTTTTCGAGGTTTGGAGTCCCTAGATATTTAATGACTAATGGTGGTTCACATTTTATTCATGGTGCTTTTTGTAAAATGCTTGCTAAGTATGATGTTAATCATAGAATTGCATCTCCATACAATCCTCAGTCTAGTGGTCAAGTACAATTGAATAATAGAGAGATTAAATTGATTTTGCAAAAGACTGTTAATAGATCTAGAAAGAATTGGTCCAAGAAACTTGATGATGCATTATGGGCCTATAGAACTGCTTATAAAAATCCTATGGTTATGTCTCCGTATAAAATGGTTTATGGAAAAGCATGTCACTTACCTCTCGAACTAGAACATAAGGCATACTGGGCTATTAAAGAGCTCAATTATGATTTCAAACTTACCGGTGATAAGAGGTTATTTGACATTAGCTCGCTTGATGAATGGAGAACCCAAGCCTATGAGAATGCCAACTTGTTTAAAGAAAAGTTAAAAGATGGCATGGCAAAAGGATACAAAAGCGTGAGTTTAATGTAGGTGATTATATTTTGCTATACAACTCTCGTTTAAGATTTTTTGCAAGAAAACCTCTCTCTAAATGGGAAGGTCCTTACATTATCGAGGAGGTCTATCATTCCGGTGCCATCACAATCAACAACGCCGAAGGCACAAATCCGAAGGTGGTAAACGGTCAAAGAATCAAACATTATATCTCAGGTAACCCCATAAACATTGAAACCAATGTTATTAACACCGTAACCCTGGAGGAGTACATAAGGGACACTTTCCAGAACATTTCAGACTCCAAAAAGGAATAGGTATGTGGTACAGTAAGTAAACCGACTCCAAAACTGTTCAAATAGCAGTTTTTCCCCGTTTTGGAATATTTAAAAATTAGGAAAATTAAAAGTAGTCCGAAAGAGACATGAGGTCTCCACGAGGGTGGAGGGCACGCCCCCTGCCTCGTGTCCACCTCGTGTTCCCTCCGGACTCCATTTTCTTGTACGATACTTCTTATGGTCAGTAAAAATTCATTATATAATCTCCCGAAGGTTTTGACCACGGTACCACGACGAAACCCTCTGTTTTTGTTTTGAGTTGTTTCTGCCGACACCGGGGCCTCATCGGACACTGGGGCCAAGAGCAAGATGTCCTCTCAAGAGTCAGTTGGGGAGAGTCGGGTATCTCATCCGACACCGGGGCCAAGAGCCAACAGCGGAGCTGATCACTTTGGGCCATCAACGGAGGAAGAGATGGAGGCCGACTTGAAAAGGGTAGATGCCATGGAGGAGGATCAAGAAGTTACTTCTCGTCTCCAAGCCAGATTCATGATGGAGGAACTTCAGAGCTCAGCAATTCCAAATTCGGTCATCCCTCCCAATGCTAGATTTCTTTCTTATGAAAATATGAAAAGGAGTGTTGCCTTTTCTACCACAGCTATGAAACATCCATGGGTGAATGGAGCTTTAATCGTCATGGGTAAACTTCATAAGGAAATAATGAATCTTAAGCAGCAAATTAATAAGCGCGAGGATGAGAATCATATCCTAAAGGGCATCATCACCAATAATATCACATCACCACCTCCGAAGAAAGATACATAAATACATGGGTATGGGCACTCCCCTTGGCAACTGCCAAGCTTGGGGGAGGTGCCCCGGTATCGTATCACCATCACACCTCTATCTTTATCGTTTTTCTTAGTTTGATCCTTTGGGTTATATCTTGATCTAGTAGAATAAAGTTTTAGTATGATCTAGCTTTGAGTTTTGTTTTGATCTCTATCTATGTAATCGAGTCCGCGAGCTATATATAATAAAGAGTAGTTCTGAGTTGAGGGCTTTGCTATCTTGCTATGATCTTGAGGGAATTAAAGAAAGAATAAAAATAAATAAAAAGATCATATTGATCTTATGGAAAGTAATGACTTCACATATAAAGAGTATGATGAATAAAAGTTGTTGAGAGTTGACAAACATAGTTTTGGTCATCGTTGCAATTAATAGGAAGTAATAAAGAAAGATAGGTTTTCACATATAAATATACTATCTTGGAATCTTTTATGATTGTGAGCACTCAATAAAATATGACATGCTAAAAAGTTGATGTTGGACAAGGAAGACAACGTAATTGGTTATGTTTTCTTATATCCGAATAAGTTATATTGTCATGGATCATCCAACATGTTGAGCTTGCTTTTCCCCCTCATGCTAGCCAAATTCTTTGCACCAAGTAGAGATACTACTTGTGCTTCCAAACATCCCTGAACCCAGTTTTAACATGAGAGTCCACCATACCTACCTATGGATTGAGTAAGATCCTTCAAGTAAGTTTTCATCGGTGCAAGCAATAAAAATTTCTCTCTAAATATGTATGATCTATTAGTGTGAAGAAAGTAAGCTTTATACGAGCTTGTGATATGGAAGAAGTAAAAGTGATTGACTACATAATAAAGGTCCCTATCACAAGTGGCAATATAAAGTGACGTTCTTTTGCATTAAGATTTTGTGCATTCAACCATAAAAGTCCATGACAACATCTGCTTCCCTCTGGAAGGGCCTATCTTTTACTTTTACCTTCTACCCTCATACAAGAGTCATGGTGATCTTCACCTTTCCTTTTTACACTTTATCCTTTGGCAAGCACTACGTGTTGGAAAGATCCTGATATATATATATATATATATATATCAGCTTGGATGTAGGTTTTCATAAAGTATTACTGTTGACATTACCCTTGAGGTAAAAGGTTGGGAGGCGAAACTATAAGCCCCTATATTTGTCTGTGTCCGATTGAAACTTTGTAACCATAAGTATCGCGACAGTGTTAGAAATTGTGAAAGACTAAATGATAGTTGAGTATGTGGACTTGCTGAAAAGCTCTTATATTGACTCTTTCCGATGTTATGATAAATTGCAATTGCTTCAATGACTGAGATCATAGTTTGTTAGTTTTCAATGAAGTTTCGGATTCATACTTTACCATGTGAATAGATTGTTACTTTAGCATAAGAAATCATATGACAATATATGTTGTTGTTCTAAAGATGATCATGATGCCCTCATCTCCGTATTTTATTTTATTGACACCTCTATCTCTAAACATGTGGACATACTTTTCGATATCGGCTTTCACTTAAGGACAAGCGAGGTCTAAGATTAGGGAAGTTGATACGTCCATTTTGCATCATGCTTTTATATCAATATGTATTGCATTATGGGCTATTATTACATGTTATATCACAATACTTATGCCTTTTCTCTCTTTTTTATAAGGTTTACATGAAGAGGGAGAATGCCGGCAGCTGGAATTCTAGACTGGAAAAGGAGCAAATATTAGAGACCTATTTTGCACAACTCCAAAAGTCCTGAAACTCCATGAAGTTCAGTTTTGGAATACATTAAAAATACTAGGCAAAGAAAGCACCAGAGGGGGGCCACCAGTCATCCACGAGGGTGGAGGGCGCGCCCTACCCCCTGGGCGCGCCCCTGCCTCGTGGGCCAACTGGCAGGCCCCCGACGCCCATCTTCTGCTATATGGTGTCTTTTGCCCTGGAAAAATCATAAGGAAGCCTTTGGGACGAAGCGCCGCCGTCTCAAGGCGGAACCTGTGCAGCACCAATCTAGGGCTCCGGCGGAGCTATTCTGCGAGGGAAACATCCCTTCGGGAGGGGGAAATCAGCGCCATCATCATCACCATCGATCCACTCATCGGGAGGGGGTCAATCTCCATCAACATCTTCACCAGCACCATCTCCTCTCAAACCCTAGTTCATCTCTTGTATTTGATCTTTGTCTCAAAACCTCAGATTGGTACATGTGGGTTGCTAGTAGTGTTGATTACTCCTTGTAGTTGATGCTAGTTGGTTTATTCGGTGGAAGATCATATGTTCAGATCCTTAATGCTATTCAATACCCCTCTGATTATGAACATGAATATGCTTTGTGAGTAGTTACGTTTGTTCCTGAGGACATGGGAGAAGTCTTGTTATAAGTAATCATGTGAATTTGGTATTCGTTCGATATTTTGATGAGACGTATGTTGTCTCTCCTCTAGTGGTGTTATGTGAACGTCGACTACATGACACTTCACCATTGTTTGGGCCTAGGGGAAGGCATTGGGAAGTAATAAGTAGATGATGGGTTGCTAGAGTGACAGAAGCTTAAACCCTAGTTTATGCTTTGCTTCGTAAGGGGCTGATTTGGATCCATATGTTTCATGCTATGGTTAGGTTTACCTTAATTCTTCTTTCGTAGTTGTAGATGCTTGCGAGAGGGGTTAATCATGTAACATCCTAAATTTTCAATTTGGAATGTTATACATAGGTCATCATATGCATATCATATTTTATTACATTTTTGGTTGATCCTAGAAATTCTAAGCAACTCAAGGACCCACGCAAAGAGTTGGGGATTTCGTTATTTTCATATTTGAGTTTTTCTCAAATTTTGAAAAGAGGATTATTTGGCTTTAATCATTTTCTCTTCAAATATTTCCAATGTTAAAATAGAAGAGCGGAGATAAAATGACTTCTCCAAAATAAAAGAAATATAGGAGGAAAAATGCTAAAATCAAATAAGAATTTTATTAGGACTTTTATTGCTATTTATTTGAATTAGGAAAAAATGTGTTTTTCAAGATTGCATTAGTAGCCCAAATAAATGTTCACTTTGTCCGCAATATTATTATAGGACCGTGAAAATTTATTTCAGGGTTCTTGGACTCTGTTTAGTATTTCTTTTGTTTGTTTTTTCGCGTCAGATTTATTTTTTTTTTTAAAATACAAGGCACCGACCTAACGGGTCATGCCCGACCCGGACACCGCCCGGACGGCCATTATAAGGCGGAAGCCCGCACCCCACCGCCGAAACCCTAGCCGCCGCTGCCTTGAGACGCGCGCCGCCGCTGCCGCCACCTCGCGCGCCACCGCCCGACACTGCC